>NC_047659.1:138722258-138929758 GCF_011762505.2 Arvicanthis niloticus
CTGCATGCATGCACATGCATGTGTGTGTGTGTGCGTGCACACAAATACCTTTCTAAAACTGTTTTCATTTGTATCACAAATAAGGCAAACCACTATGGCACTAACCACCATTAAACAATAAGGAAAAAACAGTAAAAATTTCCAAACTGTTGGTGTTGGTGCCTGGAAGGAGAGATGTTTGGAGTCATTCTAAAGAGGACTCCATGTTCCTGAGAGGAATTAGCGAGAGGAACACAGGCTTCTGTACCCGTGGGTACCAGTCAGGGAAGGAAAGGACCAAATCCCACTGATCATTGAGCAATAGGGAGGTGAGGTGGCCAGCAGTGGAAGAGCTCCGGCTGTCCTCGACATACAGGAGTGCTTTGTCACACAAATGGCACCTGAGTTCAAGTTGGGAGCAGCAATTTTGTGCTCTCCCTCCTGTTGGGGCTGCATGTAGCTATTCATTTTATGTACCGACACCACATTGTCACATGGGCAGCAGGCCAGGCCTGGTGTTTTAAGTTCAGGAAGCAAGGAGTGAGACGGGAGGCTTTCCTGGGTTAACTGAATAAGACTTGGAGGTGTGTGAGGTGGGAAAGGAGGAATGATTACCCACCCAGACAGATCCCTGTGGAGCTCCAATGTTTTTATTCCTTCATCTGAGCCACCCCCCAACCCTTACCCCCACCATCCCACTCTGTGAGCATCCTTGGAGTGTATCCATGAATAAAAAATGCTACCTTGATCACGGCAGATGCAACATGTGATTACTTAACAGTGTTTAATGTCTATTGTAATTTGTACTACAAGGTAAAGGCTACTAAAGAGTGTCTGACAACCTTGGTCTCCTTTACCAATACTAACTAGAGAAGGATGCCTTTACCCTGATTCCTAACTACAAAACAGAATGAACCAGGATGAAGCCAACCTGGCAGTGACCACAAACAGCATCAGGTGCCAAGGTCCTGTGGTAGGCGAGACCAGGCTGTAACTGTGGGGCGGAATTGGATGGCACAGAAAAGGGTGGTGAAGGGGCTGATGGGAAGTCAGCCTGGGCACCAAAGACACATAAAAGTGTTTATTGTTTTATTATCAAATAACACTTGCCAGATGGTGTTTGAAATAAGAACTCACAGAAAGGGAGTGGAGTACATGGGTTAAAAGGAGAGAGAGGAAATAACATGCGTTGAACATTTCTTGGTGACATTTGCATAAACCAGTTGCTACCCTGGAAAAATCTATGGGGAGATGGGGGTGGGGGGGGCAGAATGATCCGACAATTTAAGTGTGTGTGTGTTCACACCCTCCAGCAGCACGCCCAGGTGAGAGGAGGATTTTTAAGCTGATGAGAACCTGACAAGAGTGACTGATAAAAGGAAAATCCAAATTAGATTTGAAGAAGAAAAGGAAATTAATTCTACGATAATAGAACGCTGCAGTCCAGCACATCCATTGGCTGTTTCTATCTTTGGAAATGACGTGCCCGGGTGTCTACCTTTCCAGGCCTTTATTTTGTAAGGAACAGAGTATTCTCTAGCTCAAGCCAGGAAATCAACCCCGCCGAGCTAGAAAGAAGTTGATGCTAACCGTCAAGGCTGAAAAAGATGAAGCCCTACCAAATAGAGGCGATCTGGAGTCGGGAAGGAAAGTGAAGTTAGACGTTTGAATCACTAATTCTCTTAGAGGTGTGAACTGTGGGTTTCCGTTACTGGTTTGTTTCGGGACAAGGTCTCTTGTAGCCCAGGCTAGCCTTGAACGCTTGATCTTTGTGCTGCCACCTCTCAGGTGCTAGGATTATTTATAGGCATGTGCTGAAATGCCCTGCAATGTGTACTCTTGATGAAGGGGGAAAAATATCTCAAGAGAAGGAAAGAGAGCTAGGAAGAAGGTAGAGCCCCTTCAAGTGTACTTTAACCTCCAGGAGTCCAGTTAACTGGCTAATTGGAGATTGCCTGTCACTTGATCAAAAGCTTGTGGCTAGCTCATGGCTTATCCTTCAGGAATGGTTCGGGCAGAGCAGTTAGTGAGATATTATTTCATTGCTCATTTGTCCCACACAAGTGAAAACTCCCCCCACCTCCCTTTAGTGAAGAGGTGGGAAGAGTCCAGTCAGGGAAGCACTGGTCCCTGACAGTCAGAAGGGAGAAGTTTGGGAGCCAGGACTCTTAACAGAGAGGAGAAATTAAGAAAAGACTAGTGAGTCAGGGTTTTTCAAGGGAATTAGCACTGATATTTAAAGCATTCTCGGGGTGGATGTTGAAAACCTCACATTGGCATGGTCTTGACTCTGAGGGCTGATAGAATGATAAGGAATTTGGAGAGATTTCGGAGAAAACTGGTCACGTAAGGACAAAGCCAGACCATTATTTCCAATTTTAGAAATAACGAGATAAACAGTTGCATACACCCTCAGTGACACACTCCTGAATCAAAGTTCCCAGGGAGCAGAGAGAAGCTTCCCCAGGTGGTGAGCTCCACACACAGTTGGATTTCCATGCTGTTTGGGGAAGGCCGGCTTCTATGGGATTCACAGCAGGTGTCATCGGGCCAACTCCCCCAACACCTGGGATCCACGTGGCATAAGACTGGAAAGAAATCCTTTTGCATAAAACTCCTCAAACAAATGCTAGGTTGGAAATTCTAAGGACTTTGAGTCTTCCACACTCCTTCCTTGCCCCTTCCTCTCCTCCTCTCCTCGTTTCCTCCCTCCCTCCCTCCCTCCCTCCCTCCCTCCCTCCCTCCCTTCCTCTCTTTCTCCTTCCTTTTCTCCTCCTCCCTCTCTTTCTTTTTTCCCCTCCCCACCAGTCCTTTGATTGGGTTTTAATGACTCCAGGCTGGCTACATGAATAAGAGTAACCTTGAACTCTTGATCTTCCAACATCCACCTCACAAGTGCCAGGATTACAGGCGAGCACCACCATGCCTGGCCTTCTGATATTTTCCAATAAGGTTGGTGGCCACCTTGTGCCTTGGGAGTGCTGTCAACTCTTCCCTGGTGGTCTTGATTCCTAACCTTTTAGAGTACATGGAAGGTATCTATGCCCGGGACTCAACTTTCTCCCACCTACCCCTCTTATTCTGTCTCCCTTGTTTAAGGTGGTGCATCTTCACCCTCAAGGCAAACCTGTCCTCAGAGGGTAGATGTCATGTCTGTTAGAAGCTGAGGATCCAACGTTCTAGAGAAGTACAAACACATTGGCATTTGCAAACCTTTTCCTGTCCCACCCCCACCAAGACAAAGAAGAGGGTGATCTTTGAACATTCCCCACCTGGACCAGATCATCTAATTCCTACACCTCAATCTTCTGGATCTAAACACGCCTTTAACAGATGCCTAGAAAATTCACAAAGCAAAAACTGGAAGCACCACACGTGCCTATGGGGAGTGGAATCAGCATCCCTGCTACCAAGATGCTAACACTCCTCAGTTGCAAGCCCTTCAGGTTGTATTCTGTGTCTCTGACCTCTGACCTTTCCCTCAGCCAACTGGGTTAGATATAAAACAAAATGGCTGGTTTTTTTTTACAAAGCAAGGCATGTCACATAGGGGAAATGACAGATTCCTACTGCAGTGACTACTTAAACAAAGTACACACAAAGACTTTTAACGACCAACAGGGCTCTGTAGGGGACGAACAACTTCACTGCAGTGGGATTGAACACCTAGAACATGTTTTAGAAGTGTCAAATGTGAAAAGTTGAAGATTTCCCTCAAATTGCCACTAATGACATCTTTCCAACCTTGTTAGTCTCATTTCCCAACTAACTGAAAACTTGGACTAGGATTTTTTCTCCCCATCCTGTAGCATGTGTAACACACACACACACACACACACACAGACACAGTCACATATATGCATACACTCACACACACACACACACACACATATACACACATGCACACACTCACACACACACTTAAACACACATACACATGCACAAATGTAAGCACATGCACACTTACACACACACACACACACACACACACACACGTTATTCTCTTTGTACTGGAAACATAAAAATGACTCACACTACCTGTACCCTGGGGCCCAGAGCCAGAGGCTGAACCCCTTGCATCTATGCCTGCACAGTTCCTGTCACCGTCCTTTTGAGGACAGACTTATATTCTTTTTGCCTTACTATCCACATGACTGACCAGTAAGCACAGTTCCCAGAGCATCAGGCAAGAGCACAGAGCTCAGTGGGACTGAGGAATATGATCCCAAAGAAGCAGATGCTGCAGCTTGGACAGTACAGGAGCATAGTTCAGAAGGTCAGTACAGAAGGACAGTACAGGAGGACAGTACAGGAGGACAGTACAGAAGGACAGTACAGGAGGACAGTACAGGAGGTAGCCTCCTAAACTGGTGACTGATGACTCCCAGGCCTGCCACGTGGTAGCCCACGGCTTCTCAGAAAATGACTCCACTGTGAAACATTTTGACATGAACATTTTTTAGTGAGTCAAAGTTAGTCAAGGCAGTAGTCAGCTAGTGTGTTCATTCACCTTTGGGGAAGTTTTCATTGCCAAGGTTGCTGTTCTTGTCCCTCGTTGCTTTTTGCCTCTGCCTCTACCTCTGTCTCTGCCTCTGTCTCTCTGCCTTTCCGTCTCCGTCGTCTCCCTCTCTGTCTCCCTCTCCCTCTCTTACCCAGCTCCATTTCTCCAGCCTTCCCCCTAGATGCCTTCAAAGTCCTTGCTACTCTGAGTGTGATCTGCCAGCAGGTTACTCCCATCCCTAATGCACCATGGTCTTCCTTGAACAAGCTGTGCATGGGGTGTGGTCGCTCTTTAAAGCCTGGTGTGTGTGGTTGTAGTATGCTCCAGACCCCTGAGCAGCTGGGCTAGGTAAAGCATTCTTTGTTTATGGAGGATTCACATCCGTTGATTTTGGAGTGGTTTGAGACTTCCACATTGCCTTAAGACTCTTTTGTAGTCTCTCTCTCTCTCTCTCTCTCTCTCTCTCTCTCTCTCACACACACACACACACACACACACTGCACATGAAGACTCAGGCTCATTTCCAGGTCCAGGGCATACACACTGGTTGAAGACTCTTTACTCTTCTCAGGTCTCCATCTGCTTTGCAGTTCCCTGCTCCCCTCTGTGGCTTCTCTCTCCAGATGCCAGCTGAGTATGCCCTTCTCTACAGTAGCAGGTTGAACAGTAGGCTTTCAAAGAATGGCAGAATCAACCACCATCCCTTAGTGTAAAGGGTTTTTTTTTTTTTTTTTTTTAAATTGGACATGTTTCACATAGTGAAAACTCTCAGTGTTTTGTTTTTTTTCTGATTTCATTTTGGCTTGATTAGAAGAAAAACAATGTCTAAGAATAATGTTCACATGTAACCCCTGTAGCAAAACTGCCTGGGTCAAACCAGTGCTATCTGGTCGTCGTGGGGTCAAACTGGTGCCATTGGTTCACTGAGGTCACTTCTGATGGAAAAGGTTTGTGTCTCAAAGTGAAACAAGAGATAGCGACTTCCTCACTGCCCATCCTGTTTCCTAGAAGTTGGACATTTCCTGTGAGCAAACTTAGCATTCTCTGACCACCATAGCTTATCATTTTAGCATTGGTGTCATAGAAGTAAATGGGTGACCAGCTGTGGCAAAGAGCAGGGTAGAAGAAGCGTACTGAAGTATTTAAGGTGACACCTTACCGGAAGTTCAGCATCTTCCTATTTAAACAGGAAGTGGTCCTCCTCTTAGTTTGTTTTGATCCGATCTCCCAAACCTCGGCCACTGAAGCGCAGACATTAGTCTAAACAAGTTGTGTGAGGGGTTATTAGCATTGTCCTTGAGATTATGGTCTATCAAGGACCACATCAGTTTTCCTTACCGTGAAGAGCCCGAATGAGATGAGAATTTAATGTAATAACCAGTAACAAATGCTTCTTAGCACAGAGTAAAACTAATAAAGGCCGTTTCACCATCGATGGTAGCTTCTCTTGACCTAGGGAATGGAACAGACATTTGGGCTCATATATTCATTTATAGGATGGTGTTTATCCCCCAACTACTATGTGCCAGGCAGGGAAGGTCTCCCTGGGAAGAAGAGAATGAAAACAAAAGATGGGTTCTCTTGGTGAGAGTCCCTGCTTGCAGAGGTGTCTGTTTCACCGTGCCTGTAATTCCCAGCTACTTAGGAGGCTGAGACAGAGAGATTCCCGTTGTAAGTCCTTGCTGGACTATGAAGTTAGTTCAAGATCAGCCTGGGTAACTTAGCAAGAGTCTGGTCTCAAAACAAACAAGTTAAACAAATACATTTAACCTCCCAGTGATGTCCCATGATGCACTTAAAGCTTAATCCTCCCCTGGATTCCCATCTGGATCCTCCCTTACAGCTCATTCATCTCTCCCACTACGCACCACATGGAGCCTACTGTGTCCTCACCTCTGAAGGCAGCCAGCCTGTTCTTTTCTCTTCTTTCCACTGGCTGTTCCCTGCCTCTTCTTCCCAGGCTTCTCCTCAGCATCATGCTCTCCAGGAAGCCCTCAGTAGCCACGTTCTGATACATCCTCCCTAGCCTCTACCTCTCCTCTTTCTCCTTCTTCAAACTGATCCTCCCTCCACCTGCCTGTCACTCTGTAGAATTGCCATATAGCACATACCTGCACCGTGTACTGAAACAATAGCTCTCTATCGGTGTGATTTTTGCCCCCCAGAGGACATTTAACATGCCCTGAGAAAGGGGGTGGCTGGGGTGCAGTAGGTAGATCCAAGAGGCACTGTTAGGCCCTCTGACAGCACAGCCCTCGGTAATGAACTATCCACTTGCAATGTCTATATTGCCGTGACTTTGAGCTCCAGCCTGGGAAGTGTAGGATGGGTGGAGGATGCCTGTCCATGCTCTCGTGGTCTCAGACAATGTCTGAGCTGCTGTGGAGACGGGCTGCTCACTGTATCTCTAATGAGGTATCCAGGCAGCCTAAGAACAGAGGAGCTTCAGGTTCAGAGACAAACCCTGTCTAAAAAAAAATAAGGGAAGGCAGGATGAGACACCTGATGTTGACCACTGGCCTCTCCACACACATACATGTGGATTCATGAATGCACACATGAGCGTGTGCACACATACACACACACACACACACACACACACACACATAAGTTTATGCCTAGAGAGAGGCTTCCCCACATAGTGAAGTTAAGAAATAGTCAACTTTTACAATTAGGTAAATACAATTTTAAAAAATAGTACATAGTTTTAAAAACAATGGCAAAGGGGCCTGGATTAGCTGGTGACCTAGCAGTGCTAAGTGTTCGCATGTGACAAGCCACTCTAGGGACATATCACCTCACATGGTCTGGAGCTGGTTGGGCTCAAGTGTCACCTGCCTGGAGAAGCACTCCTGGGGTTCTTTGCAGCCCACCTCCCCTGTAAGGGTGACGAGCCTTCTCTAAGGTTATGTGCCTTAAGGTCTTCGTGTGTGGCTCAGCACAGGTGCTGCAAAGAGGTGATGTCGTTCATCTGTCTGCCTGTGAAACTCTGTTCCCACAAGCAGTTTATCCGTCTTAGCTATTTTACAAATTTCATTCCACTACTGGTATTGTTGGTCCTGCGCCAGTGTCGATATTTTAAAAATAAAACCAGGGACCTTAGTTTTGTGAGATCTGTAATCTACTGAGAGATGCAAGTATTGTATGAGGGTCTGGCAGTTATTGGTGCAGGAAGCTGAAGACGGACATAATTCAGACTTCAAGGGTTTGCACTGATCTCATGCACGAGCAGGACTCCATTCCAGGTGCTGAGGCTGTTTGTTGGTTAGAAGATCCTGGCCTGCAAAGCCTATTTCACATTCAAAAAGAAAGAAAATGTGTCTTTTTTGTGTGTGCGTGTTTCCTGATAATTATGCAAATTATTACAAAAAAAAAAATCACGCCACCTGATGTCATATGCCAAGTTCCCAAGCACATCTCAATTGAGGTGTGCTGATTGGCAGCCTGGATTCCTATTCCACTTTAATCCCAGAACTGGGTTTCTAGAGTCTTGAGGGTATGGGAAGGGCAAGAAGATAGGATCTAGGAGATTGGTAGCCAAGGGATTCTTCAAAGATCCCAGGAAACATATATGGGACTCTGGCAGTTGGAAGTATTGGCCTTTAATGCCTGAGTCTACAGAATAGGCGACTTCACTTATGACCCATCAGCTAACTTTACAGTCATGCACATAAAACAGTGGGGAACCTAAACACCACATCACTCTCAGGCTGCACCTCTCCGTGCTTTTAGCTAACATGCCAACCTGCTCTGCAGGTTTCTCTCTGCACACCACGGAGAAAGGCTTAATTCGGGACGCCACCTTCGTTGGTTTCTCAGATCTGCACCGAGATCCAATGGTGTTTCACCTTGTTACAAATGTCTCCCTCGATTTACTCTTCCAGGTATACGTCCAATTTAAAACTATGTTAGGATTATTTTTAGGTGCTAGTCATTAGTGCTGAGATGTAGTTTTCAAACAGATTCATTCTCTCTGTCACTGGTTCAGTGTTTGATCCGCTGTTTAAAGTGCTGGGTTTTCTTTCTTTTTCTCTCAGTGTTTCTCTATGAATGGAAGCGTGGGGGAAGATGGAGGGAAGGGCCAGCTGCATACCTGTAGCATTGTGGCCAATCTGTGCCCTACTTTTTTCCCTGTCAAGTTGACAATGCAGAAGTCACAAACCATAAGGAAAACCTGATGCTTACTTCGAGCTATAGGCCTGGCTTGCTCAACTCATGGGGACCTGATAAAAAAAGGAATGTTGGTTGACCTGTTCCCTTTAATTTTTTTATTTGCATGTATTTATTGTTTTGTGACACATCACACATGTGGAGATCAGAGGATAACGTTAGGGAAGTCCGCTCTCCTCTTCCACCCTGTGGGTCCTGGGGATCAAGCTCAAAGGTCATCTGGTTTAGCAAGTAAGTAACTTACCAGCTGAACCATTCATGGGCCTTGAACCCTCCCACTTTTAAGAGACTTTAGGTAGTTCCTATCCAAATGTAGGTTTAGGTTGCTCTTCAAAGCTTGAGCTAAATATGGTGATATCTCTGACCTGTATAAGAACAGTCAGCTGGAGCTCCTCCCACGTGTGTGCACGTCTCTGTGCATGCATTTATTTCTCCATGTGTGCATATGTCAATGTACTTCTGCATGCAAGCACATGCGCACATGTGTTTGTATGTGTGTGTGTGCACATGCGTGTACACATGCATGCACATGTAACTCTGTGTGTGCATCTCTGTATGTGTGCATTTGTGTGTGTGTGCATATGCCCGAGCTCGTGGAGGACAGAGGCCGATATCTAGTGTCTTTGCTCAAAAGATAGCTAAGTTGATTTGCTCACTTTGTTTGTTTGGTTTGGGGACTCAAGAGACTCATTGATTAGGGTAGCCTGGCTGGCCATCAAGCCCCTGGGAATGCATCTGTCTCTGCCTCCCCATTGGGGTTGCAAATGTGCATCATCAAGTTAAACTTTTTACTTGGGTGCCAGGGATACAATGCAGGGCCTCAGGCTTTCAGGAGCACTATACTGACAGAACCATCTCCCCAGCCCCCATTTGCATGTATTATACCCAGTGCGGTGACTAGGTCCCAGCGAGCACCTGCAAGATGCTGTCATCAGGGAAAGAACAAGAGCTCAAAGTTGCCTGTGAGGAAGGAGACATAAGTGGATAGGAAAAGCCTTGCTATTAAACGTCCAGAGGCAGGACCTGTGGTACAGACTCCCGTACAGTGAGCTCGTCACGGAAAGACGGGGCCTCATCCCCATGTGACTCTTCATTTGTCCTCTCGGCATTTACTTCAGGGTGGAGGAGCTGCAGCCAAGCATTTCCTCCTGAGGCTCTCTGAGGATCGCATGAAGGGTGAAACAGACCCACCAAGCATTCAGGGCAGTTGTTTTCCCTTTATAAAAAGGCAGCATAAGCTAGCTCTTGGCTTCTCCTCACCATGGCTCCTATTATTGTGGGCAATGCTATCACTGGTGTCTTTTAAAGTACTTCATAACCAGCGTTTCTTTTCCCTGGTCTTTTTATTATTATTATTATTATTATTATTATTATTATTATTATTATTATTATTATTATTTCATTCAGTGTTGTCCCCACATCTTTGAAGAAGAGGGACTACTGGTATTTGTATTTTCATGAGATCCATGGAGACCCATGGGGTTTGCCCACAGGACCTGAGGCCCATCACCTTCTCTTCCGCTCATAAAGATAAGAAGTCGGTAGTCTCTTGTCCTACTGTTGGCCCCATGGAGGGCCTCTCACTCTTGAACTTAGAATCACATTTCGGTTTAGCTGAGCATCACTGGCTAGCATCACTCAGCACACCACTCCTGTAGAAATTACTATGACTTGGGGGGTCCTAGTAAGGTGTACAGCTACGATGGAAGCTATAAGCCATGTCTGAAGCTGGGCCATAGCCTTGAGTGTGTAATGCATTTCTAGATGAAGAACTCTATTTTAAAACAAGCAAACAAACAAACAAAACAGGCCCTTTGTATGTGGTTCCCACCATGAGAGCCCACCATGAGAGAAATCCTCACCTTAGTGGTTAAGCCCATAGGCTGTGGAAACAGAGACTCAGGCTGCCCCCTGGCACTCACCTAACCAGTTAGTCTTGCTCACTGACAAGAAGCCTAACCCACTAGGCCTCCCTTCCTAAGCTGTAAAGGGGCCCAGTCCAGCTTTGCCTGGGTTCTCATTACATTCCCCTTGTAAGACTCACGCCAACGCTGAAATCAACCTTGGCTGATCAGTATTCCTCTTGACCTTACATCCTGCTCCCTCCCCCCGACCCCCGCCCCATGCTAGAAGGAGAAGGGAATTTAGGACAATCACTGAGACAGTCTGGTCTTCTCTGGGGGAAAAGATGGTAATGTCTAAGCAGCAGGTGCCTTTGGGACCCTGTTAGAAAACCAAATTCTCTGACTGAACCCTTCTGAGTCAAAGACCCTGGAGGAGACCCTAGCATCCAGGTGTGAACCCAGCCACAGGCGGGTTCCTTTGGGCACTAGTTTGGAAACCCTGGTTTGAATGAAGCTGTACATTCTCACACAGGATCTGTCTGGAACTGGCGATCTTTCTCTGGTTTACTCAACACTGCCAGGTCTGCCTAGTTGGAACCTAATTTCTCCCTCTCGTAATGAGGAGAAATAGCCTTCCTTTTGATAATTCCTCCTGTGATAAGCATGCATCTCATATTCTGTTTTTCCAGATAAGGTGTGAAGTGGGGCTGGCTTTAACAACATCAGCAGGAAGTTGTCAGTTGCCAGGGCAACATGCTGGTGGGAGGAAGGAGAATTGTCCTACTTTTCATAGGGAAGGTTAAGCTGATTCTGTGTGTCCTCACAGCCACAATGGGGCAGGGTGGCAGAGAGGACCTCGCATCCGAAAGTGCTCTGTAACAGTGATGCATCTAGCCATTTCTCTCACATCTGAGTTTCTTTTGATACCTTTCAGGTGAATAGCAGTTACAAGTTTCACTCCGAGGCTCTGTCAAGACTCTTAGGACCTCAGTACAGTTATAAATCACTTTATTTTTTTTTTCTTTCTAAAAGAATTTGAGATGGTATTCAATAAAAGACAGAAATGAGATAAACACATGAAAGAAAGACATTAGAGAAAAGAAAATCAAGATGCCCATAAAGAGATCCTTCCATTGTCCAGAATGTCAGCTATAAGACACAGCCACCACTGGGGACAAAATGAAACTCAGAAGTTTCTGGTGGCAAATGGAAAAAAAGAGGAACGGTGTGGGTCAAGGAGCTCCTCACCCTCTACAGTGAGAACAGATATCATCAGGAGAAAGAAACTATTCCCTAGAACTGCGTTCTGAGAGAAATTGATGGCAGAGGACCTTATGGAAGGTACACAAGTATGTATATTTAACACAGCGCCAGTGCTAGCCATGGAATTTATCTGTCTTTTAGGGAAATAAATTTCAGAACTCAGCAGGTTGACAGTGTCTCTTCAAATTTACAGCATCAATGCGCCGTGAAGTAGCTGCTTCCCACATCTCGCTTTACTGGACCGTCTATCAACGTTTGATCAAATTGGGCCAAAGTTTCAAAGTACCCTTAAATTATACCCAGAGAAAGTGCTGGTACATGCTGAACGCCTGTGCAGGCTTCAAAATCGCGTCCTTGTGAGTTGGAAGTATCTTTGAAAAATATATCGTGACCATTTCCCCTAATCTAGAAGCTTCTTTAGAATACTTAAAATTCAAATGTATCTGCCAACCCAACGCCGCTCATAAAAATGCCCCCGAATATCCCAAGGTGGCTCATTTCACAGAAAAGGCACCCAAGTTAGCAAGATGGCCCTGTGCAGAATGTATTAAAGCAAGAGTCGCTGCATGCTCCTCGAGGGTCAACTGGGTGATTGAACGCTTTCTCCACAGTCTGCACCTTCACCATTTGTGTAGAATAATCAGACAAATGGTCTACGGGAGACAGTCCTATTCAAACCACCACACGCCCTGTGTTCTGTAGTCTCTCAGATCCCAGGCAGGGAGCTTTGCTGTTGACATGAATCTTGCTAATAAAGGTTTCAGTGTACTTTGTATTACAGTATAAGGTCACATAGATGCCTAGTGGGAGACTCTCTTGAGGTGGGTGCTCACGGCCTTCAAGGTTAGCCCTGTCCTATAATGAGACATGACCCATAGGTTACATGAATAGAGACAGAAGAGAAGGTTAGGAATATGTTAAGGTAGAGAGATGGACGTGGCTATTGTGGTGTGGATGGAAATGCCCCATCCCCATCCCAGGCTCCTTTGTTTGAACACTTGGTCCCTAATTGGGGGTGCTGCTTGGGGAACTTATGGGGCCTTGCTAGAGTAAGTATGTCATTGGGGTTGAGTTTTGAGGGTTTATAGCATCACTCCCTTTTCCTATTGTCTCTCTGCTTGCTGTGTGTGGTTGAAACATGATTTCTCAACTTCTTGTTCCTGCCACCACAGGTCCCCACTGTTATAGACTCAACCTCTGGAATCACAGGCCCAAGTCCAGTTAGACATAGAACTGCCTCTGCAAATGTGATTCGGATGAAATGTCCTCTCAGCCTCATGTGTTGAAGCAGTAGGTCTCCGGCCAGTGGCACTATCTTGTGGTTTCCCGTGGGTGTTGATCTGTAGGTAGCTGGTGGAGAGATAAACAATAAGGCCTGCTGCTCTCTCCTGCTTCCTGCCCAACCCCTCTGCCTCCTCATCCTCCAAGATGCAATGAGCCTCTGCCTCAGATGCCATGAATGTTACCACACCTTCCAGCTTGATGGGTTGAAACCGCAGGCTCAAATGACCTTCTTTTCCGTAAGCTGTTTCAATCAGGTGCTTTGGTCACAGCAAGAAGACAATATTATTAATTCAAAGCATCATCAATTTATTAAATTAAAAAAAATTACAAACATTTCTGTAGAACTCTCCGAGTGTGGCGGTATTTCTTCCTTGTGTACTTTGAACATTGATTGAGTACCTTCTGTGATTTGTACTTTCAGTAGCACACTGAGTTGGGGAAAGCCAAGAGTTTGGCTGCTGAGAGAGGTGAGAGACCTCTATATTCAAAACCACTGTAGCCCATGTTCGAGTTTCACCTTTGTTGTTGAGTCTAGTCTCAGATTTGGTTATCTTGTTGTCAAGCTGTCTTGTTTCATGTGTTATTTTGTTCCTTGTCGCTAAAACAGCAGGCAAAGCCACCACAGTGACTATTGTGTGGTCATCAGTACAAACAAATATCCAAAATATCTGGGAACACGCCTCTGTCTGCATTCGCAGGTATTTTGGAGCAGATGCGATTTGGAAACAGGCAAACTGTCCACTAAAGTATAGCAGACCCGTGAGCAACCAGCAAGTACTTAGTGCGGAGAGTCAGGCTCCCTCGTTCTCCTGAAAACCGTTTGCCCCGTTTGTGTTAAAAGTCAGTCAGTGTTCCATCCTTGTGGCTGTTTTTCTTGGATTTGTTGCTCAGCTCTGAAAACTGGCTCTGAGCTACACGTTGCCATAAAGAAGGGGTCATTTGTCTGTAGGTGGGTTTTTCTTTTCTTTTCCTTAGTGAAGTGATGTGGGTGGGAAAGAGAGAGGGTAGCTATTTCACTTTCTGTGAAGAAAGAGAGAGAGAGAGAGAGGGAGGGAGGGAGGGAGGGAGGGAGGGAGAGAGGGAGGGAGGGAGGGAGAACATATTTATAACCTCAGTGTATGGTTTGGTATTTTACCAGAATAAATATATGCATAATTAATTCTCTATCTTAGAGCTGTATAAAATACAGAGGGCAATCTTCCCATGTCAGGACACCACACATTGTTTGTTTGTTTGTTAAGGGAAGCCAAATCACAGGCTAGCCTCCTCATCTGACTTTTCCCCTCATCTGACTTTTCCTCACAAGTGTTTTATGACACGTCTCCTTCATCCTTGAGACTTTTAGATTATGTTGTTTGGACATGGGAAAGGGAGAATGTGGTAGTTCATATTTCTCGCCCCAAAAGTTTATGGTTTGGTAAGAGAAGGCCATGGAGCCAGCAGCCCCCTTGCTGTGCACTTGTCTCCCTGGTGACGCTCAGTCTCCGGCCCTAGGATGTGTGCAGGAGATATTAACAGGTTTATATGTCGGGGAGCGGCTAGGGTGTGTTTGTTAAGACATGCAAAAATGTGATTTTTTAATATTTTTATGATAAAGTTTTTTTAATGGATAGTTAAAAAGGAAGATTTGGATAACATAGCTATTGGTAGTTTACATGCTATATACTAGTCTAGTACATATGTGTGAATTAACATACATGAAGTGTTACCCTGTTTACCGGTGCTATAAAAAGTACACGGCTTCTCAGGAAGGGCAAGCTGACTGAATCTGACTCAACAGGTTTTAAGGCCTGAGCTTACTCTTCCATAAAGTGTGGGGCAAAACTCATGGCTGTAAACGGTGAGCTTGTCCTCCGCCCCAGGTTGAAATCTGTTGCAAGAATCAGCTACAGCGTACTTTAGCACTTCCCCAGAACACACATGGACACGCATGCGCAGAAGAAGGAAAGCTCTGGATGCCTTAGGTGTCAGGGGGCATATACTGGGTGGTCCTGGAGTCAGCCTCAGCCATCTTTGTAACATTGTGCTTGAGTGGTGGCTTTAAATGCTTGGTTTTCTTTGTTGTTGTTGTTTGGTGGTTTTTTTTTTTTTCTTTGCAAATGACATAATTGGCAGATGTTTTATACCTACCTTTCATAAGTGTTGAACTGGGAAAAATAACACCAAGTAAAGAGATGAGATATGATGCAGAGTTCTCCAGCTGGGCCTCTTAGGAGAGACAAAGGCTGCCCTGTCCCCTTTGGTCCTCCACCCATCACCTCGTCATTGTATGACCCTGTAGGTTTACTCATTGGTGTGACTTACACGATCCTTTCAGACCGATGGCTGGAAGAACCCAGCTCTTGAAGACAGAGCTCACCTCCCAAGTCCCTCCCCGGGTCTGAGAACAGTTCTCACAACCAGCTCTGCCCACTGCACCACCACAAATCTCCAGAGAAGCTGCCCCCACCTCCCCTGCCTGCCTCTACAGGTCCAGGAACTTTGGGTATCACCTTGGCCAGAAAATAATTAAATGGAAGTAACTTACCAGGGAGGCAAAAACAAGCTCAGCCTTCACCTCCAGTCTGGGAGGTGATAATTGCCAGGTCAGAGAAACGTGTCCCCAAGCCATCAAACACAGCTGAGGGAGTTGGCAGTAAACAAGCTCAGGGTGTGTGCCCGTGTTGTTCATTGCTAAGCACAAGAAGAAGATGGGTGGTTTAAAGAAGGGAAAATGGCTTCTAAGAGCTGAGACCCTACACTGATCCTTCCTAGACTGTCCATAAGGCACTTACTATGTGCCGTGGCTGGCATAATTACTACTCCTCCGGCAGGTGTCATGTCTTGTATTCACCTCATTGAATCAAAAAGACTCAAAGAGTAGTCAGCTTCCTAGAAGTGACATTACCAGTAAACTCGACAAACTAAGATGGGAAAAGCCTTGAAGCCTCTGGTCTTAACTAGATCACCAGATCTCTTCTAGGCGGGGAGTGGGGGAGGGGGTTGGGGGGTGGGGGGAGGGGTTGGGAGTGTCTATGGGGCTGCACACCTGGGAAAGCCATGGCTGGAAACAGTCTTTGCCCTTTCCTCGGACCATGGACATAGCACATGGACTTAAAAAAAAAAAGCCTTGCTGAGTTTTTTTTTTTCTCTCAGGAAATGAATAGTTTCATTTTCAAAGAGAGGATTCTAACTCAGCCAAGGAAGCCAAGAAACGGGCACATCCGTGGCTGGCAAAGCTCAACAGAAGGTCTTGCATGGTTGGATGGTATCCCTCTTGCCTGCGCCCCTGATCAATTGCTCCTTCTAGTGGCCTTTCATAATCAGCATCAGCATTCACAATCAGGATCTGTTCAGTTCTTTGAGGTGGGGCACAGATGGGAGGAGCTTGCTAGGAAGGATACAGTGTTACCAAGTTTCATGTCAGTGCAAGGCTAGCCTGGAAAACAAAGGAAAACGATTCCTCGTTCTTCTGGGTGGTAAAGGAAAACACATACACTGCATAGTTTATAAAGGACGTTAGAAACTACCTCCAGATGACATCCTTGGTGTCTTTGGATCCTGCCATTTCAGTGACTGTAAATATTTCATTGGGTGAATAGAACGCGCTGCCTTAGTCCAGTTCCTGGACCTGTCTTGCTCTGTTTGAATGTTGCCTTATTTTGTTTTTAACTTCTTGTTCTGAACAGCACCAAGAGGAGCATCTCTGTATTCTATACCAGCTTACACATCCCCCAGCCTCCTCAGGGTAGTTTCCTGCGATGGAATTTCTATGGAGTTTGTCTGTCTCTTACCGCTTGTAGCCGAACCTCCCACAAGTGATAATTTATTGAGTATCGCATAAAGGGCTTGCTTTCTGGGGTTTAATATTCACTGGCTTTGAAGGCGCCATCGCAGCCTGTCATGTCTGGGGCTCGGAGGTCCCCTCTGATGTAAATCAAAACATTTGAGTTAACAACATGAGGCCTTGTCAGTCACTCACAAATTATAGGTGCCTCCTCTGTCTTTGTCAATAACAAAGAGAGAGAGAGAGAGAGAGAGAGAGAGAGAGAGAGAGAGAGAGAGAGGGAGAGTATTAACCCCAAATGGCATAAAAAATTAGGAATCAGACAAGGAGTCGTGAAAAGAAGACATGTGTAATGGCCAAAGGAGAGTCTCAGATCCGGGAGGCAGTGCAGTCTCTGAGCTGGAAGTGTTTGGAGAAAGGGCTTGCAGCATCTCACTTCTCCCTGCTAGGTGCTAGGACAGCCGCACTGAGTGTGGACACAAGGAAGACACTACCCCTATGAGAACCAACCCTCATCTCTGTCGTGGGAAGGATGGTCTCTCAGGAGTGATAGCAAGAAGGAATGGCGTCGTCTGACTCCTTTTTGTCTCTGCAAAAACAGTTCCTGTGTTCGGCTGGTGGGTTCTGTGCCACACTGAGGGAGTTTGGGTGGGGGACACATTAATCCAAAGAAGTAAGACCTCAGACAGAGCACACACAGTCTTCATTCTGGGTGCGTCTCCACTGCAGAAAGTCCAATAGGTTATGAAAGCCATAGCTAGTAAAAGAAAAAAAAAAAGGAAAAGGAAAAAGAAAAGATACACAACCTCTTCTCTTGGAAATAAGAATCTAGTCATGTGCCTGATACACACAAAACTTAACCCTTGCGAGTACTGTGCATTCCCTTTCTCCTGTTATATTCTATGCTTCTTACCATGGAAGGGAAATATCCCCCACGGCTGAAGTCCAACAGCCGTCAGACTGTGAACGCGTTACTGTGCGTCTCTATTTAACATTAGAGCCGATAGCTTTTTGACAGGTTTATCGCTGATGAGTTCAATGGCCAGTCATGCAGGACAATTATGTTTGAGCTAATTTGATGAATCAACTTGATGTTCTCCCATGGTCCCCGCAGCCCTTTGGAGCGTATGTGCCCAATTCACTCCTCCCAAGAGGTCAAAAAGAAGCTTTGAAAGTTGGGTAATAGCAACATATCCAAAAGACTGTCTGGTTAAAAAAAAAAATGCTCTTGCCTGATGCCAAGAATGGGAAGAACCATTTGGTAATATCATTAGAGACATCTGCCAGGCCCCTGTCAGTCGTGACATAGGATTCCAGAGGCCAGCAAGTGTCCTGTGAGCCCTTGAATAATTTTGTGGTGAGGCAAGCACAGAGTTCATCCTCCAAGCATTTAGGGGGTGTCAGACCCTGGGGAGAGATTATTTCTCATTGCTGGATTGAGTTTGAACCGGATTTTTGAGAACAGACAAGGAGGCGTAAAGATTTCCTGAGAGTCTCTTTCCTCTCCTCCTCAGGAGCTTTTTCCAGCCCCCTGCCTTCCAGGAAGCTCCCAGCACAGCAGTTGAGGGCAAGGTTGTGGGAGCAGTAAAAACACCCAGGCACAAAACTCACCCTTACCATGTCTCGCCATTGCGCAATGTGGGACCAATCAGTTATTATTCTAGAACTTTCCCCATTCTGTGAAACATAGATAACAATGGTCCATGTTTCACCAAGTCGCACTGGAACCAATTAGAACCGTACACCCCACCAATACGTTTTTCCCGAGGGTAGCTCATGTGCATGATGGTGGCCTTGTAAGGTAAGGTTACAGAAAAACTGGACTATCTGCAGATCTTGTCACCACTGTAACCCTGTAAGAGATTTGTCCTGTGTGTCTAGTGATGGCTCTGTTAAGAAAAAGAAACCTACAGAACTGCCAGTCATAAAAAGTAGAGCATGCCAGTAAGGTTGCTCAGTGGGTCGGTGTTTACTGTCAAGTCTGATGACCTGCGTTCGAACCCCGGAAACTACAAGGAGATGAAAGGAAAGAATCTATTTCTGAAAGAAAGTTGTTACCTAACTTCCACCTCTCTCTCTCTCTCTCTCTCTCTCTCTCTCTCTCTCTCTCTCTCTCTCTGTGTGTGTGTGTCACACACACACACACACACACACACACACACACACAGTTTCAGTACTTGGGAAGATAAGGCAGAAAGACACCGTGACACAGTGAGTTTCAGGTCAGACTGGACTACATAGTAAGTTTTTGGCCAGCCTGGGCTCTAAAGCAAGATTCCAACTTGGAAATAAGTAACGAAGCCACTCAGTGAGTGACTGGGCAGTACAGTGACACTGTGGTGATGACAGTAAGCAGTTCTGTTACTGTGTCATGGCTTGGCTGTTTGCTCGGTGATCTCTTGTGCTTTGAAGACAAAGTTGGCCATCAACAGACTTCCTTGTTATGCCCGCGGTGGCCTCCCGGGTCTGGGGAACACTGCATCCCTGCTTAAAACATACCATCCAGGTTGCTCTAAGTGCCAGCTATGAGGTCTGTATAAGAAGTAGACCAACTAATGCATGCTTTCCAGAACCTTTCTCCATCTTGACCACTCAGGACAGGATAGGACAGGACAGGACAGAACAGAAGCAAACCCAGCCTTAGACTCAGATTTCCAAACAGTAAAATCCTCTGGCCTGCTGTAGACAATCAGACATCAGTAACTTTCCGTTGCCAGGACAGGTGAGCACAGGATTAATTCAAACACATAGTATAAAAATGCTATTATTTTTCTTAAAAGGGTGATTGGCAGATGGTATGATTTTCTCCAAAATCATTAATAAAAAAAAAAAGCTATGACACCATCAGATAGCAAATCCAATTTCTGATATTGAAGATAATCTTTGTCTTAATAGCTGAGAGTTATACACAGGCAGAGGAAACTATAAGCAGGTGGCTACAGAACTATGAACCAGAGTTTCTGGAAGTTTTTACTCAGTGTGTATTGTTATAGAAGCCTCCTTGTGTGTTGAGAGAAGGTGTGAGGTGAAGATACTAGAGTCAGCACCTCCCACAGGGTCAGCAAGTCACGTGATTGTGCCTGTGCTTCTGCACTGGTCCATTGGGATGTATGAGCTGGGATTGTATAGACTGAAGGGCTAGGCCGGAGCCTGGCTCGTAGAAGGTTCTCAGCTCATCCCTGCCCCGCACCCATCTCATTGCCGCTCATCCAGAGCCACCTTCGGCATAGTAAAAAGGGGCAGTAGTGTCAGTACCAAGATTAACAGTAGAGCCTTGCATGGAAGGGAGTCATGCGATATTCTCAGCACACGGTTCTTGGATGCATAGAATGGACCAATGAGTAATTGACTAGGCTTAGCTTAATTTACTGTGATAATAAGCCATTCAGTAGTAAACCACCAAGAGGGAGGCGATAGATACTCATGGTAGGAATGCAGGCTGTGAAGTCAGGTGGCCAGGGTGTTGATCACGGCTAAGAAACACCAGCCACTTAGCCTTGGACAGATGATTGAATGACTGTTCCTTCGCTTGTGAGTTGAATATACCAGGAGGCATGCTAGAGTGTTGTTATGGGTAACTGGCTGGTAATATATTCTTTTCAATAACTTTTGCAAAATATAATGCCTGATACAGATGTCAAAGAGCCGTCACCAAACACTGCCCTGGGTGCTCAGTGCCGCTCACAAAGAACACGGATAGGCAAAGTCCTTCCCTTCATAGAGTGAGTTAGGCAACAGCCACGGGCAATCAAGAATTTTAGATGCGGTACACCTCCTGCTCATAAAGGAGGACGAGGTGACACACGCGGCCCGATTGTTTGTTGAAGGTTGTCGTAGAAGATCCCTCTGAGGAAGGGACATGGAACAGTGTCTCCAAATAGAAGGGAACGTGTTAAGACCTGAGAGTTAACACTCTTGGGCTAAGGGGAAGCAAGTCCAAAGGCCCTGCAGTTCAAATGTCCTTGGCACATTGTCTAGACAGGGAGCAGTACATGGTAAAGTCTATAGTCCTCAGAAGCCTGCAGCTGTAGGAGTTCAGAGCTGAACACCTGGACTAGGTTCGAAGTGTGGTGAGAAGTCACTGACCGACAGGTATGTCACAGCTCTGTGGTCAACGGAGTCTAAGTCCCCTTTCAGGGGTGTCTGCTCCAGCAGCTGGGAAGATTACAGTGGCAGCCATGAAGGGACAGGGGGATGACGTGAGAGGCTTTTGGGTGGCAAGGCAGCCTACAAAGGAAATGGATGTGGTCAGGGAGACCCAAGGATCCGAGAAAACACACTCCACAGTCTGTGGACTAGAAAGAGAGATGGAGAAGGAGACAGTTGCTGGCTCCTGTCACCTAATGCTCAGCTGAGGCTTCAGCTGCACCTCTGTCCCTGGCTTCTCCTCTGTGGTTTGCCACTGGGCCCCCATCTCCATAGTGATGAGTATTTTATTCCCCCACAGGACACAGCTCCTGGGAGACAGAATGTCAACCATGGATCTTGGTGAGCTGGCGCTCAGCAGAGACAGGTCTCAAGAATGACTTTATTTCAATTCGAATATCTACAGGAGACCGACTCAGGGTCATGTGAGAATTTTCAGAGAATGTCCTATTAAAACTCCAGAGCAAATGGAGTGAAAGTTGAGCCTAAGAGATCAGACAAGATGCAGAGGAATCACGGTGTTAACTGAGATGTGATTTTCCTGTAAGGATACAGCAGTGGCTGGCTTACACCGACACAACTCAGCCCTACACAGTTTATTTTCTCTCTGATTGGGTATGGGGCATAAGGCAAGGTCTGAATCTGCCTTCACAGGGCTCTCCAGTGAATGGAAAACTAAGAAATCAAGCAATGCCTACAGGCTTCATATCACTGAAATACCTATTTATAGACCAACAAAATGTAGCTGCCTGGCAGGTCCAAGCAATGTAAATACTGCAAAAGTAAGAACCAAGGGAGAACCATTAGCATTAGGTATATCACTTCTGGGAGGCAGAGGCAGGAGGATTACCACAAGCTTCAGGCTACCTAGGGATACATAGGGAGACTTACTAGGAGACAGCAAAAAATAAAAAAATTAAAAGCACCAAATAGATACTTCTGAATGTGAGGTTTGTATACATTTATCAAAGGACCAGGAGCTAGTACAGCATATACATTGCACAGTGTTTGACTTGGACAGAAATATATATATATATATATATATATATATATATATATATATATATATATAATCTTTGGGCATCTCCTAAAAGGTCCTCAGTGCCATACTCTCCAATTAGGCTCTCCTCCAGCTGAGGAAGAATTTCACTTCAGTTCCCAGAATCCTTGTAAAAGCTTGGAGTCATGGGGAACACCTCACCTGTAGTAAGGGGATGCTAAAAGGCAGAGACAAGCAGATTTCTGGGACACCCTAGCCAGTCAGTCCGTCTGAATGAGCCAAGCCCAGATACCAGGGAAAGACTCCATCTTAAAAACAAAAACAAACAATAAAACTCAATCAATGTGGACAGAGTCTGAGGATTGATGCCTGACAGTGACTCCTGGAATCACGTGCTTATGCATACATGTGCACACACACTCACAGGTACATGTACAGATGCACATACAACACATACATGTGTACATACAAAAGTGTAAAAAGAAAAGAAACAGCAAGTTCACATTATGAGTGTAGTACGTGAATATAATATATGTAATATGTGTTCGTGTAATAGTTCACATATATGAGATTGAGATTAACTATATTTTCTATATTGTATTTACATATACATTCTATGATTATTATAGAAGTGGGTGATATAATCATTAAGTACACAGCATATTTTTAATCATAATTATATGCTCGTATATACATGATTATATGCTCATATATATCATATGTTACATATTTATGCAAGTAGACACTAATTCCACTGAATACATTAAATAAAATTTATTATGTATGTGTGTTTAAATAGACATGTTTTAAGAGTGATCACATGGTTTTGGTTCATTTTAACTTGGCATTTTACTGGAAATATCACAAATATTCTAATCATTACATATTTTTCATGCTCAGTCGTCTCCAGTAAGGCCCGTCTAAACCCAGATCTCCATAATTTAGTTGATCATAGTATGATCCTCCTAGTTTTGGAGACTTTACATTGCATCTCCTTTATTTCCCCCGAGGAAACACCTTGGTCTAGCTAAATGAGGATTGCTTTCTTGTGGCGTGGCTTTTCAGATTCAAGTTTCTCAGTGTCCCCTGAGGCAGGTCGCTCAGAGGCATGCTGTGGGAACTCAGCAAGGACAGGCAGACACGGTTTGTGGTCTGTGGCCCAGAGTCAGATCATTCTGCACGAAAGGATGCCAATGGAGGCACCGCTCTCAATTTGCTGTCCTCCGGCATCTCCTCCTGTGACCTAGCAGATTGTCACCAGGATCTACAATGCCACAGGACATACCTCACCTCCAAAGCTGCGCAGCCCATGGATAAGAAAAGTGTCTCCAGCTCAACTTGTTCCCTAAGCAAAATGTTTTCTAATGAAGTGTCTTGGGGCTGTCATCTATGGTCTTCTGAGGCTTGCGCTTGTCAGTAGCACCTACTTCTAGGACATGTCCCTATGGCTGCAGAGCATCTGGGTTGTGGACTGCCGTGGCAGAGTTTGCAGGTCAATCTGTACAGATGTATGTCAGAGTGACCAAGCTTCCATAGGACCTTCTATGTAGGAGCAAGGCTCTCTGTCTCTCTGTCATCTCTGTCTCTCTCTGTCTCTCTGTGTGTGTCTGTTTATGTCTCTCTACTTCTGAGGGTGTATCTGTCTTTCTGTCTCTATTTGTCTCTCTGTCTCTGTCTCTCTCTGTGTGTCTCTCTCTGTTCTGTGTGTGTATCTGTGTGCCTGTCTGTGTGTGTGTGTGTGTGTGTGTGTGTGTGTGTGTGTGTCTGTCTGTCTGTCTGTCTGTCTGTGTGTCTCTGTCTCTCTCTGTCTTTCTTTATGTGTATACAGGTGGGCCTGAATTTCTGTGCTAGTGTAATGTAGAAGTCAGAGGTCAGAGTTCAGTGTCTTCCTCAATAAGTTTATGTCTTATTTTTTGAGATAGGGTTTCTCACCCAACCCAGAGCTTACTGAATGGGAGACCAACTGTCCAGAAAGCCCCAGAAATCCCCCTTTTCCTCTCTCAGGTAATGGGGTAACAGACATGCAGCACCACACCTGGATTTCTTTTACGTGGTGCTGAGGGCTGAACTTGGGTCCTCACACTTGACAAACACACACTTTAGAAACTGAATTATCCCCCATCCCTGAGTGAGATCTTTTGCTTAAATGAAGCAGGTACATTTTTTTGGTTACCAGATGCACAACTAGACTTCCTCTGAAGCCTGAGTGCCTGGATGTGGGAACAGGGACAGGGTGTCTGGGTTGGGCTTGCCCATGGATGCCTGGCCCACCCTCTCTCCACACGTCACTTCTGGGACATAGCACAGTGTTATGCATAATGGCAGGGTTGGGGTGTCAGGCCGGGACTTGGAGGATGGCTTAATTGGGGGGGTTCACAACACCTGTCCTGACCCAGTATGATGCTAATACTACCGTACCCTGTGCTGACAAACAGCTCTTTGAGCCTGGGCTGGGACTGTGATTTTAGCACAAGAATCCTGGGACTGTGATTCCAGCACAAGAATCCTAAAATCTTGCATGAAGTTACTTGATCCTTCTAGTTCATGTCTGTCTGTTTCTACCCATAAGCCTTTGGGTTTAAGAAGCAGAAACCAAGCATCCCAGCTGCCTTTATTCTACACCCTCTCTTTCTAGGACAAGGGCATTGGCATAGTCCCCTCCTGGCTCACTCTTCCCCACTTGCATCTGTACCAGAGCCATTCCACAAGAGACACGAACAAGTCTAAAAGTGCCAGCCTCCTAGATACCTCTTCCTTGAAGAAAACCCTAGACCTTCATCTCCAGAGCTCCCTCCCCTCATCTCACCTGTTCTCTCAAGCTGTCTGCACCTTCTTTCTTCCAGCCAAACCAACCACCATTGTCTAGTATCAGAAACTAAGTTCCCTGCCCCTGGGCCTTTATTTCTGGACCACACAGAGAGATGGCTTGCTCGCCCATTCAGATACCTCAGGTCCAGATTAACAACCTAAGGAGATGGCTAAAAAGAAACTCGAAGAGAATAAAAGTAGCCACTTTCCAATCACCCTTCCCTGCTCCAGAGAGCCCTTCAGTCTTCTGAAAGAAACCTGACGTTTTGATTGTTTTATTTGACCACTCGGACACTGCTGGACAGCAAGGTGGGATGGTACCTTCAGTCCTCCTGTGGCTGTTTTGTCAACATCTGTGGCCGACAGTTGCTCAGTAAGTGTGTGTCAAACAAGTAAATCCATTGAACAAATGTTTACAAAGCACCTTCAGTGGTTTTGACACTGTTCTAGGCACTGGTTAGGCCTGTGTCAGAAGGAGAAGATGGCTGCTAAGCAAGTTTAACAGATTGTATGCATGTCTGGAAGTAACGTGCGCGGGGTTGGTGACAGTGTCAGGGTAAGATCGTCTACTTCCAGATAAAGCCTATCTGACCAGGTGGCATTCTAGAAAGATCTGGATAAAGCAGGAAATTGTGCTGGTGATTGGAGAGAACAAGTATTCCAGGGAGGAAGGCCTGTGCCAAGACTCTTGGGTAGGGGCTTGCTGGAAGAACAGGCTTGGGTTGGAAGAGGAAGGGAGAGCTAAACTGAGGCAGTGGGGAGGGTTAAGGGTGGCTCCGTCAAAATCCAGGCCTTGACTGGGACACCGCAGGAATGACATGAAAAAGTCAGCAAGGACCCAGATAGGACAGGCAGTGAGCCAAGGGGCAGATCGAACTCTCTGAGGCCAACTTTGCTCCCCAGGCTGTGTAACTGTTCCAATTCCCCCCCCCCCCATTATTATCATCAATGTGAGGCTTGCTCCGTCCCTGAAGTAAGAGCCCGATGCTTGCAGCAGAGTTTGTTTGCAGCATAGGCCTGTTTGTTGGGATCAGTGGTGCCTGTCTACATTGCTGCCACCTCTCCCCTCGTCCCCACCCCATGATGGGGTGACTTCTCAACTGATGACAGAAAGGCTTGGATTGCATCAGCACATTTCCTTAAGTGACAGCCCTTACTCCCTCCTGGACTGTGACACCTGCAGCCTGGCACCCTGCCAGGTGTGAGTAAATTGGGCCCTGGGTCCCTGTGGCTGTTTCTATTCCCACTGCAGCTGCTTTCCTTAGTGACTGTGCTCTGTGAGCCTGCTCCCCCAGAGATGCCACTCAGCGCTTTCTTTCAGATGCCAAGGGAGAGACATCCTGTCCCCTCAGCAGTGAGCAGGGGCCTCTCCTAACTCTCCACCCTGTTTCCTTGTGTGCTCATTAGCAGTGTGAGAAAGTCTTTGCATATTTTATTAGTGAGGATTTTGAAATTCAAGTGGTTGGAAACCCAAGATTAATGTATTTCTATATATCCCCCGAAAAGGCCAGGCAGGCCTCAGCTATGGCCAAGTTGATCTAAGAACTCAATGATGTCATTGAAAGTGGAGCTTATTCTGTCCATGCTGACTTTCTTCTAGAAACATCTATTCTTGAGGTGTAGTGAAACACAAAGATAAAACAACACCCCCACTACACCAGTCACCCCAGACTTGCTTTAGAACATTTCTAATACACATATATCACAAGTGACTCTTCTTGGCTCACATGGGTTCCTCTGCCCAAATCTAACACCATCCTGTTGCTCAAGGCAAGCCACCATTTCTCCTCCTGGTCAGCCCTTGAGCCAACCCCGGAAGCTCTATGCCCAGCAACGTGAAAAGGGCAGCTTCTCAGAAAAGGCTGAAGTCGAACTGCCAGCCTCTGTGTAGGTGAAGCCAGACAAACACCACGGGTTGGATGGCATCTTAGTGAATCTGCAGAGGACCAATCTATGGTACATGCCCACTCTGCTCATGGGCAAATGAATCCCTGAGATGCACTCAATCAAACCTGAGCATCTGCTGCTATGGCCAGGTTCTGAGTTCACACTCATCTCTCAGGTCCCCTGGTTGAAAGTCTCCTTGCACTTACTTAACAGAGGGGGAAAGGGCGTAAAAACAGAGACAAGATGGTCCTTGACGCCTCCTGCCTGAGGCGCCCCCACGAACATGGGCTCATGCTTTATTTCGCTGTCTCTAGCTAACGCTCCACACCAGTTTTCCGGGCAATCCAATGGCGGTAGAAAATGAGTCCCAGAAAGAACAGAATAGAACATTCTGAAATTACCTTGTGTGGAAATGTGCCATGAAGAACAGTCCCCAGGCAGAGGGAAAACCCATATGCCCAGAAGAGTCACTTACATAAATGTATGGAGGCGTAGTTTAAAAGCATGTATATTCATACCCTCTGGATATATATAAATATAGGTATTTATCCCTCTGAAGAATCATAAGCATTGAGTGACTCAAATATTAATTACCATTTCTTCATGGAGGGAAAATATTTTCCATCTCTCTTGCTCATTTTATGACCATCTGAAGGGCCTCTCTGCACAGGCCACCGAAGCCTCTGTGGCCTGGTGTTCTTTAACTCTTAGACTGTGTGCTCATTTGGGCTTTGTTTCCCCCCACACCCCCATTCTCTTGATTCTCACTATTAACACCAATGGATATTTGCAGTTCAGTCCACACAGAGATTATAATATGCTAATATGCATAATCTCAATAAATTCTGATAAGGATGACTGGAAGGCTGTGTGTTTCGGTCAGATGATGGCAGAAGAGACTAGAGGCAGTGTTTGGAAGGGTAGAGCCAGGCCGTAAACTCACTTTTATTTTGAAACAACTTCTCAGTTTCAGAACTACTGACTTTAAGCCAACCCATGACTAGTATACAATATGGAAGCTAATATTAAAAGAGGTGGCACTCTGGCTCTCTAAGACTATCTGAGGCAGCAAGAAGACATTCAAGAGTCTAAATACGGAAGTATTTAATGCAGTGTTTTGGAGAGGAAAGAAAGCCAGGAGTGTTTTAATGCCTACCCTTGGGGAATCAGTTCAGAACATGTGAATCCAGTGGGCTCCTGCACCGCGATTCTTTAAAAATACGCGAAATTTAAATATTGATGTGGAAGGGTAAATAGGATATATTTTAAATTCTTAACAAGTTGTCAGAAATAGCATGACCCCAATTTGTAGGAAAAGGTTAGCCCACGAGTGTGCTCAGAGGAGAAGGAGCCTGTGTGGCTCTGCCCAGCCTGCTGCCCGAGAGCTATAAACTGTTCATGGTAGCCAGGGTGCTGAAGAGCCACAAGGAGAGAGCTCTGAGGGAGACCCAGGACCATGATGAATCCTCGGGGAAGATTTTGCTTTGGGGTGAGAGCATTTACACCATCCTGAACAACAGGTGCTTTGGTCCCTTCAAGGACGTTTGGTAATGTCTGGACACATTTTTGGCTGTCACTATTTGGGATGGAGAGATGCTGCTGGCATCTAACCGAGCCATCTTTCGTGGTGCAGGACGACCTCGTAACAGAATTGTCAAGCTCAAATACCATCAGTGCCAAGATTAAGAAACTGCTTTATGCCCTTGGTGAGTATTTGAGAGTTTGTCGAATTAACCAATCGTGGACTGAAAAAAACAAACCTACCCTGTGGAAAACACTTTTATTATTTCCGATCCTCCAGTACAAATGGTGTTGCTCCAACGGTTATAGATCAAAGTTTCAGCCTTAAGATCAACAGGGTGCCAGGCTGATTGTGCATTGTCTCCTTCGGAACCACTGGTCTTTATTTGAATGTAGCATTTCTTTGTGTCTTCCCAAAGAGTTTGCAAAGGTTCTCAAATTAGGCATTGTAGTACATCGGTACCATCCCACAGACCACGGAAACAGATATCAGGGAAGGCTGGTAGTTTCCACCAACTGATGCCAGCTAGACTCTTGAGAAGCAAATCGAAGTTTCTGGAAGGTTAGATTGTGTAACTTCAGACTTCAGATTTGTTTGGCAAAGAAGGGAAGTCTGGGCTGCCTTCTCAGCTCTTTGTGAGAAGGGGCACACTGGCTGAGGAGTCTTAGCTCTCCGTGAAAGGAATATCCATGGCTGCTCCTGAACAGAAGAAATTCTTCCTGATCAGTACTGGTACTTCAGCATGGAGAGGGTACTTCAGCCATGATGTGGGAGGTTGATACAGTAGCATCCGAGGGCCGAGACACTGAGGGTGGCTGAGGAGAGATGGATCTGAAGGACTATGAAGGACAAAATCACACTAAGTGCATATATAAGGAGATACAGTGGGAGCTGAAGGCTAAGTTGAAGTAAGATGGCTTTGGGAGAGAGATCTAAGGAAGGCTGAACTCCAGGCAGGGCTGAGTTGAGCATGTGGGAGAACTCCGAGGTAAATCAGTACAGAGTGCAGCTGTGGGAAATGAGCTCTGAGGAGACCTGAGGACCAACATGCCACTCAGTTTGGATTCGGGGAGCAGGCTCTGGGGGAGGCTGAAGGCAAGACTAGCATTAAGTGTGGCTATGGAGAGTAGCTTCTGAGGCAAGTTGAGGGCCACCAAGCTGTTTGCTGTATGCGACTTAGAGGAGAGAACCCCCAAGGGAGGCCTGTGTTTGCTATGAGGTGCTCTAAGAGGCAAGTCAATCTGCTCAGAGGCTTCTCAGAGGCAGAAGGATGGCAAGTTCAAGGTCTGCTTGTGCTGAAGAACCAGTTCAAGGCAGCTGGAGTACTCAGTGAGACCCAGTCTCAAGAGAAAACTAAGAAGACCTGGGTTGTACCTCAATGGTAGGACACTTGCCTAGTGCCTGGGAAATTCTGAGCTCCATTTCCAATGCCACCACAATTCAGACAGGCAAACAAACCATTTGCAGTTCCCATGAAGCTGACAGCTCTCACTCCCTAAGATGCCAGAGGAGGCCATGAGCAGTCGGCAGCACTAGGGTGGACATGAGTAGCCAATTCAAGGACCAACCCTTGGTGCTGCGAGCCTTAAGACACCCCCTTTCCAGTGCTGCAGTAGAAGAGAAGAGTCTTGGAGCCCCAGCCTTTAAGGACTCAGACTGGGCAGCACATATTTGACTTGGCCTATTTTGTATTTTTTTTAAAATGAATTTCTGCATGCTCAGGATTTGATAGGGTATGCTATGGTCAAGACCAGTTCCCAAGTCACTATGGCCCCTTAGATCTGTGTCTCCCTCTCTGCCACCACTTGTCAGTCATGGATTAGCCGAGCTCTGCTTTCTCTTCAGTCTGGAGCCCCGCCTCCCATTTGTTTGTGTAGGATCACAAGTGAAATCCACCCCAGCTCTCATCACTGAAGGTCAAGTTTGGTGGTCTCAGTATGGGGTGTAACCCTCAAACATGCCCAAGGTCTGGAAAGAAAAGATGGAAAGTTGGATACCTGTGAATCGTGCCACTTCCGGTCACAGGAGTTGGTATGACAGCCAGTGTTAACCTAAATAATTCAAACAGGCTACCTGTTCACTGATGGCAGACTCTCCCAAGGACAAAGAGTGGCAGTATGGGGGAAAACACACACACACAAAGGCACACATACACACACACACACACACACACAGGAACATACACAAAGGCACACACGGGTATACACACATGGGCATACACAGAAACACACACATACACGTATGCGCACATACACAGGCACATACAAGTACACATACAAACACACACAAATACACTAGCACACACAAAGGCACACCCAGGTGCACACACATACACATATGCACACATCTACAGGCACACACAGGTACATACACAAGCACACACACACATGCACACACAGGCATGCAATCAGAGGTGAGGGTAACTGTGGAATATGACTTGTTTGTGTTCCCATATCTGTTTCCTGTCTCAGAAATCAAACGGGTCACGCCAGAAGCTTGAGGAGGTCTCTTCCGATCCCGACTTTCTGGGACCCAAGAGACTTGGGGAGGGCCCGAGATTCCTGCCCAAACTTTCAAAGCATTCTCACATCTGCAGAGCATGGTCTGGACAGTGTCTCTGTCAGGGGGGCTGAGGGCAGTGGGAGACACAGAGCCAAAGCATGAGGCAAGCGTGGAGCCGCCCATCACCGTTAGCTCTGGCCTTGAACCCATCCAGAGAAGGCAGTGAGTGTGAGCCAACTGCATGTATCTGCTCATGAACTTACACAGAAAATGAGCTTCTGGAAACTTCCACAGCTTTTCACCTTCCCCCCCAACCCCCCACCAACTCAACCCACCACCTGGACTGGCCTTTTCTTCTAAGGCTCCAGTGAGCAGCCGAGAAATATCCCACTCCCTGAACACACACACACACACACACACACACACACACACACACCGGGTGTGAGAGCTTCTATTTGTCACACAGGCTGTCTGGACTTGAGCAAGGTCATGTGATGACAGGAACTTTATCACTCTGGGCTGAAGTCAGCACCTCTTACAACACAGGGGGAACAGTGGCTGCAAGTCCACACAGTGGAAGCAAACTGTTAATTACTCAAAAAAAAAAATCCTCTTTGCAAATCTATTTCTACTTCAGCAGATGAGCTGGTATTCGGGAGCTCAGTCCTAGCCGGTAGAACTGGCACTGGCCATGAGTTCTAACGCCAGGATCTGCCAGCCTCATCCACAGAGCACCGCAACTTTAAACCCGTTCTGTGTGCAGTGGGGCTTCTGTCTGTACAGTGGTGGTGACAGTGAACTGTGTTCCGGGGGAGACTGATGGGTTGACAGATCTTCATTGTCAACCTGACAGGATTTAAAGTCACCACGGAAGCTCACCTCTGCGTGTGCCTGTGAGCCTGTCTCCAGAAGAGTTTAACTGAACCGAATGGATCCATTCTGAAGGTGGTTGGCCCCTAGCACCATTCCATGGCCTGGGGTCTCAGCCTGAGTAAAAGAGCAGGAAACAGCAGAATCTCAGCATGCAGTGGTCTCTCTGCTTCCTGACTCTGGGGACATCATGACCAGCCACCTCACGGTCCTGCCCCTGTGCCCTCCCTACAATAATGAGCCATGCTCTAATTGTGGGTCAAAATAAACCCTTCCGTCCTTCCTTCCATCGCTTTTATTGTATTTTTCTCGCAACAAAATGTTATCAATTCCATAGTTAAGCACACTGTCCTCCGGGTGAGCTTCCCCCGGGGTTTGACATGCCCACCTCCAGTGTATATGGGGGCAGGATGTTCTGCGACTGTCCTGTTAAGAGAGGACATTGTTAGAGACATTTGAAGGTGAGGAAATATGGCCCCAGTATCCCAAGAGCTTCTGGCTTTTCACGATTCATTTAAGCATCCGGATATTTATGTATAAGCTCCAGACGTTTCATTCATTTATTTTGTGGTCTTAGAGATTGAATGCAGGCCTTTGTGCATGCTAAGTAAGTGCATTAACCGTGAGCCACATCCTTAATCTTAATATTACTTATTTTCCAGTGGGTATTGAAGCACTGGGGACTGAACCAGGTCCTCACAGTACTGGGTGACTGTCCCAACTCTGAATGGCCTCCTTCTCCCCACTTGTTTAAATCCTGACATTAAACAAGATGTCCTTTGACTCACACTAAGAAGACTAACTTCTCTTCAGTAGGATACTTGTTTATTTCTTAAAGGTCAAGGTAGGGGTCTGAAACTACTCAGATATTCCTTGATATTTAAAACTACCTGTCAGAGTGGTGGGTTTTCTTCTCATGGTCCAAGATGGTTGCTTTAGCTCCTACCCCCAGTCTTACACATATGAGTGCATACTTGGGCTGCACGTGCACACACACACACACACACACATATATACACTCTTGCACACATGCACACATGCATACATGCACACACTCACACAGGCACATGACATCCAGGAGGAAAAGGAGAAGGAAGAGAAAAGTCATACCCATCTCCTTAAAGCTGTAGTGCCTGACATCCCATTGTCTGTGTACGTGACTGATGAGGTGCATCTATCTGAGAGAAGCTAGCACACGCAAGTTGTACTCTGCCTGGTCCCCAAAATTCAACTATCACAAGCTATATCAGAAACAAAGGGGAGCAGAGGAACTACAAATAATTTGGAGTTAAAAAAGTATACTATGACAACCAGGAAAAACACACCTGTGGGCCACTTGGGGACAAGAAGAGTCACTCCCTACCAGAGCTGAGATAGGAGAGTGTTAGTGTGATAAAATACTTCCCACATCAAAATTCTTCTCCGCAGCAGCTTGTCCAGCCACAGGGTGCAGTGTGGCTGCACAGTGTGCTAACTGGTGACGAACTGTTTTCTTTGACCCTGTAAAGTAGATGACATCATCACCTTTCCTTCCCTGGGAATGGAGGGTAAAGTGGGAGGGATAACAAGACCAAGGCCACAGGTGTGCAAGTGGCCCACTGAGGATGCTGTCTGACCCCTGGCTGACATCTGTGTCCTTTTCAGTACTCAATGACATGGGTACAGACAGCCATGACCTTGCTCCCATCTTACAGCTCCCCATCCGTCCTTGTCACACAGAAGGGAGGGATAGCCATGGAACATACTAGAGAGAATGCAGAGCCTCCAGGTGGAGGAGGAGTCTCCAGCTGGGTCCTCTGTGCCCTGACTTGGGCCCTTCCCTCTGCTCTTTGATCCCCACTTTCATACAAATTCCTGCACCTACTTATATTTTTAAAAAAGAAGAAAGAAGGAAAAAGAGCGTGAAATAATGACTTCTGAGGCAGGACTGCTTTTCTTCAAAATCAGGAGTAATTACTTTCCTACTTTGCTGGGAAGGCGGACCCTCTCATCTCCTGCCCAGGGTTTGGCCATCTACTTTTCTGTGGCCCCCCAGGAGCTTGCCTTTCTTCAGCAGACACGTCCCTTGTGATCTATCACTGGGCCATTATCCTGCCTTGAGTTGGGGTGGGATGGAAAAACTCCCTCTCGCTCTCCCTTGACACCTACCTCCCGTTCTTTGATTTGCCAGGCGCAGGCAGGAGGGAGGTTTCCGGAGGATGACCTCCGACCCCTCCCTGTGTAGAGCCCACAGGCACCTCATCAAGCTGAAACTGCAGAGGTGGAAAGTCTGCTTCCTGGGAGACGGCTTCCTGTTCTCTGATGAAGATGTCTCCTTACACCCAGCCTAGCGAGACAGTGAGATACTCAGGAAAGCTGAAGCAGGAGAATTGTTGATTTCAAGGCTTGCCTGGGCTGCAGAGTGAGTTCAACGGCAGCCTGAGCCAGCCAATCAGTAAGATATGTCTCAAAAGAAAAAAAGGGGCCAGCAGGTTCAAATGGGTGGATCATTTGTTAAGCATATATGACGACTAGTTAAATCCCTAGTACCTCACAAATAAATGGAGGACAAGGCTTTGCTTTGCTCCTGACATAGTGCTGCCCCCATGAGTGGCAGCTCCTTCCCACAGTTGGCACCCTAGACTAATAGATACCTGGGTCTCTCTGCTGTTCTGCCATAGCGCACTCTGAATTAGGAGACTCTGAACTTTTACTTCCAAGAAAGTCAGGGATCTATCTTTCCTGACCTCCACCAAACTGGGGGAGGCTAGCTTTCCTCTGTCCAGTTGAATCTTGGAGGCAGACAATCCCATTGCCTGCACTTGGTGAGAGAAATCTTAGTTATTTTTCAGTTGCTGTGATGAAACACCATGACCAAAGCAACTTACAGAAGAAAGAGGTTATCTGGGCATCTGGTTCCAGAGGGCTAAAGTTTTGACTGGGCAGTGAAGGCATGATTGTAGGTGCCAGGAGCTGCAGCTTAGAGCATGCCACTTCTAACCTGATGCCAGTAGCAGCCACTACCAGGTGGCCAGTGGTGTCAACAGTGTCCCAAGACACTGCTGCTCATCCCGGGGGGGGTGGGGTGGGGGATTGCAGCTGTAGGGTAGTAGCACTTGTGTGTTTAAGGATGGCCCCTAAGTGCCATTCCCCTGTCTCAGACCACTTCCTAGCCCTGCTTCTTTGGAATCTGGAATCTGGAATCTGGAAAGTCACACTGGTCCTGAGGCTCAATTTCCATGTCTGTGTGTGAGCAGGTGAACTGAGTGTCCTAGGGTCATGGGAGTTGTCCCTTGCCATCCTGCTTGTGAGATGCTGTCAGTGGCCCTGGGACAGGTCACAGTGCATACAAAAGGAAAGCCATTTTGATGGTGGCTGCATGTGGAGATCTGGCAGACAAAGCAGCTGAGAGGAATCCAAACCCAGGGCCTGTCTCAGCTCTAGCTGCACGTCAACAGTATCAACCGGCTCTTTCTAGTTCTCTTGCATAAGCTCAGCTCCCATGCAAGATTTGCTTCCCACCCCAGTGCCCCATTCCTTCAGAAACTCTACTGAGATGTCACCTTCTTTAAGAGGCCACCTGTGATTACCTTTTTCTGTTCCCCAAGCTGGGGCATGAACAATCCTTAGCAAAGAAGGAAATCCTACTTTGTGTTGGTGTACTCCTCAGGTGCTTCACCATGCCCCCATTCAGGTGGGGTGTCTTACTCAGGGTTTTACTGCTGTGAACAGACACCATGACCAAGGCAACTCTTATAAAGACAACATTTAATTGGGGCTGGCTTACAGGTTCAGAGGTTCAGTCCATTATCATCAAGGCAGGAACATGGCAGCATCCAGACAGGCATGGTGCAGGAGGAGCTGAGAGCTCTCCATCTTGTTCTGAAGACAAACAGGAAAAAACTGACTTCCAGGTAGTTAGGATGAGGGTCTTAAAGCCCACACCCACAGTGACACACCTACTCCAACAAGGCCACACCTTCTAATACTGCCACTCCTTGGGCCAAGCATATCCAAACCACCACACGGGGACTTATGTCATAGGTGACTTTGGAAGCTTGTACCTGCCTGTCAAGTAGAGCAGAGAACGGACTCAGAGTGAAGCACACAACAGAAAACCTTTGAAAAAATAAGAAGATTATGAGTATACAGTGTGCATTGCATGTGGAGGTCAGAGGGTCACTTAGAGTCAGTCCTCGGGGGCTTTCCACCTATTGTTTGAGACAGGGTCCCTCACTGGCCTGGAACTTTACCATGGAGCATATGTTACCTGGGTTTCGTCCATGTCCCTCTACATGGGTTCTTAGTGTCTGGCATACAAACTCCAGAGTGCCTGCAGAAAAGAATTAGCTATGAAGGAACAGCACAGATGAGAAGGTTCTAGAACACGGCCAGAATTCATATCAGACATTGGAGTGGATTTTACTGCAAATGAAACAAAGCCCATTGACTCAGGGGAGACAGCAACAGCGCTCACCAGCCATGCTACAGGTATCCTCAGAACAGTTAGGAGGCAAATTCTTATGTGGGTAACAGAGAAGTCAGTATTTCTGTAACTCATTTTGAACTTAGGATGCCTCAGTTGAGAAATAAATTGCAGGAATGGCCTTCTCTAGATAAACTATGGTGGGGAATATGGTAGCATCTGTGCTGCTCTGAACTCGGGTTCACAACTATTTCTTTGAGATCTTGATTGATCTTTTACACATAGCTAAATGTCTAGAATCTTACCTGGTTTCCATCCATTCCTTTTTCCCTCCCTCCCTCCCTCCCTCCCTCCCTCCCTCCCTCCCTCCCTCCTTTCCTTTCTTCCTTTTTCTCTTCCTCCTTCCTTCCTTCTTTCCTTCCTCTTCTCTTTCCTTCCCTCCTTTTTTTGTCCTTAGTTTTTATATCATTTAAATTTACTTTTTGACAGTTTCACACATGTACACAGCCCACACTGATGAGGTCAAACACTCTTCTATTTCTTTTCTTCTCTTCTTTTCCTCCTCCTCCTCCTCCTCCTCCTCCTCCTCCTCCTCCTCCTCCTCCTCCTCCTCCTCCTCCTCCTCCTCCTCCTCCTCCTCCTCCTCCTCCTCCTCCTCCTCCTCCTCCTCCTCCTCCTCTTCTTCTTCTTCTTCTTCTTCTTCTTCTTCTTCTTCTTCTTCTTCTTCTTCTTCTTCTTCTTCTTCTTCTTCTTCTTCTGAGACAGGCTCTCCAGCCATCTCTGGCTTCAAATTTTTCATATAGGCAAGGGTGACTTTGAATGTATGACTGTCCTTATTTTCCCTCCTGACTCTGGGGAGTACAAATACGTACCATCGTGCCCAACATCTGCAGTGCTGGAAATGGAGCCGAGGAAAAGCTAGGTTTTGTGCATGCTCAGTAAACACGCTACCAACCAGTCTGCATTTTTGGCTGTACTCCTTAATATAGCTTTCTTGACATACATAATACATGTATGTAGAAATCACATCTTTAAAGTGCGGACTGCAAACACGACTATTTTAGAACCTTCATGGACTCACACAACCTTCACTACAGTCTTGTTTAGGCTGCCTTCCTCATCTCCTAAGAGACTTCATCTCCATGTCTATACAGACTGTCTATCTTGAAATTTTTAAGTAAATAACATCCTAAAGTATGTGAATTTTATGCCTTTTTATTTCCTGTTTGGAGTGTTTTGGAGGTTTGGCCAAGGGATAGCACTGGTCAGTTTTTAATTCCCTTTTATTTCCCAGTAATAGTCCATCATTTAGATACTACTCATTTTGTTAGCTTACTTGGTCACCATGAGATGGGCATTGGTACCGTTCCTAGCCCCCTCCCAGCATCTTACCCTCTGGTTGTTTGTCACTAGCTTTTGGCATTTAAAATTTCTCTTTTTATTTTATTTCCATCATTTATTTGCTTTGACCTAGGATCTTACACAGGCAGACGTTTCTATGCCACTGAGATGCACCCGGGCTTGAAGGCTAGGCGAGCTTTCTCATGAAAACTCAGTGCAGAGAACAGGTGTAGGCTGTAGAAAGAATTACAAAGTCTAGCTAGCCCGTATAAAAGACATACAACCCAGGTATTTGATTTTCAAGCTGTAAGCCTAGATTGGGCAGGTTTTGGAGCTATTTTAACGTGAGCCATATGTCCCTTGTTATTTGCTGGTTCTCCTGGCCACATGCTCATGGTCCGTCTCCTTTCATGGTGGCTTCCTTCCCTTTCCCTGTCCTTTCTTCTTTCCCAGTCTCTGCCTGAGACCCAGCCAGGTCACTGAAAACCCGCCTATCTCTATCCCAGGCTTTAGCCTTTTATGGACCAATTAACTTGGTGACCAAGGTTACATAGCATCACTTGGCTTCAGGGGCAACCAGATCTTGGTGGCCAGTATTTAGCATTTGAATACATACAGCATCAGACCAACCTTCTACAGTAGGCATCACACTGAAAATCCATTCCTGACCAACTTATCCAGCCCCCTTATCTGAAGATAAATGATTAAAAGAAGAAGAAAAAGATACAGCATCCACTCAGCTTAAAGTGTGTGTGTGTGTGTGTGTGTGTGTGTGTGTGTGTGTGTGTGTGTGTGTGTGTTCTTGTCTGTTTCTAATGGAACCGGCTTGTACTCTTTAGGGAAATCAATAGGAAGAGTAACAACCTATTATACTGAGAAAAGAAAATTTTAACACTCTTCGGAAAAAGCATATACATAAAACATTTTTGAACTGTGCACAAATGTAGGAATTACTGCTCTATGCAAGGGACCCATGCCAAAGTAGGAGCGTGTGCTTCGGCCTTAATGAAGCTCAGTATCAGCAGCAATGTGATCACTCAAATGTCTGTAAAAGCCACCGCCCGTGTTGTGCAGTAACCCAGGTATCGCGGCCATAAGGACAAGAAGACCACTGTGCCTAATTCATAGCCACGTACTCAGCAAGCTGGAGCTGTTGTATGAATCAAAGTTTTTGGCCATGAGGTCCACAGCATATTGATGATAAAATAAATAAATAAAATAGATTTAAAGGCCCCAAGGGGTCTGGACCACACATCTTGCTCTGGACATTAGAAAAGATGGAGTCAGGAGCAGAGCGAGCTTGGAGAAGAAAACACGTGAGGGGACTTGCAGTATTTGCAGGCTCTGGGTGGGACCAATTATCTCTTCATTCGGGAAACTGGTGGACTTCCTCCCATTTCTTGCTTCCCTTCCACCCAGGTGTGGTCCCTCTTTGTGACAAAGAAAGCAGACAATGCCACGTGTCACCTGTTTGATCAGCAGTGCTGTGTGAGGATTCGCCCGGCACCCGTTTGGGATAATGATGGAGTTTTTTCGGTTTTCAATTGCTGCTCGGCAGTTCTGATGTGTGAGATTGCTCCCAAGCAGCTAAAGAAAATCTACATGCCCTATCTGCCATCGAGCTCAGTTAGCAGATTATTCTAAGGCTCAAGGAGGAGAAGCACACCTGTGCTACACGTAGTTTAAGGAAAACACTACAGAGTGTGAACAAAGCAAGTGCATGAGACGCTAACACGTCAGCTCTCCAAAGTCCAACTCCGAAATCCTCCCGTGAAGCATTTGAAAAACCTTATTTCACACAAAGTCCAGGCAGGCTCCTAAAACAAAAGATTGAACAGACAAAACTACCTGAAGAGGGTGCGCTGCTCTCTTGCAAAGCCCTCCCAGGGATGCCTGGGTGAGTGATTATCTGTAGGAGACTTATTGGCTAATGAGGTTGTCACTCTCCTTTCTGGGCTGTCCCTTGCTTTATACTGCCCCATCATGCTGGGTGTTTGATAACGTATGGGCCAACTTGACAACGTGCAGTGTCTACAGCTATTTCCGTGTGTTCTTGAGTATGCAGGTGTGTGTATATGCGTGTGCGTGTGCATATATAGATGTGTGCATGTGTGTGGAGTGGTTCAGAGATCAGTCTACTTTGCTGCTAATCAGGAACAATATATATGGGGGACTTGGAGCTTCCTGACCGGACTTGGTTGGCTGATCAGTAAATCCTAGGAAACCACCTGCCTCCACCTTCCTAGTGTTGTGGCTACAAGCAGGTACCAGCATCCCACCCCAACCTCACTCCCACCGTACCTCCCCTACCCATACCCTCAATAGCTTTTTACAAGGATGCTGGAGCTTGACCTCAGGTCTCCATAGTTACAGAAAGCTCCTTTATCCACTGAGCCTCCTCCTCTGCCCCACAACCAGACAGTAATTTAATGTTCACAGATTGTCAGTGTTTTTCATTTAGAATTTCTTCTAGCCCATGTATGGTGCTGCACACCTTTAATCCCAGAACTCGAGGGACAGAGGCAAGCAAGTCTCTGAGTTGGTGAGTTTGAGGCCATACTGGTCTACCTAGTAAGCTGAAGGCCAAATAAAGCTATAGAGCAAGACCCTACCTCAAAAGCAAGCAAACAAACAAAACCAAACAAAACTGAATCAATAATTTTTTAAAATATAATTTCTATTCACAATTTAATATAATTTTAAAATTTTTATCCATATTCATATATGGATACATATACATACACACATACAAACATACAAACATATATGCAATGTATCTTGGTCATATTCATCCTTTGCTCCCTCCTCTATTTCTCCTGGATCCCTCCCCTCCTGCATCTCCCTTCCAAATTCTTAAAGAGTTTTTCCAGGCTAGAAAACCTTCCACCAAACCAGCAGGAGGGTAGACACCAAGCCTGTGACTCGGGCCTGTGGGAAAAGTCTGTTGGCCTTTGCTTCTGCCCCTGTTACTAGGTCAGGGCCTCATGCACCCAGTGATCAATAAGCAAACCAGAAACCCAGATGCTCTTCTCTCTTGGAGTGGGGAGAGTGAGCCACAGGCCTGTGCTACCAGGGCGGGAGTTCTGCCACCGAGTTAAGTCCCCAGCCCCAATACAGATTCTCAGGCTAAAGTTTCTGGTTTCGAATTGTTGGCCAACAACCATGCAAAATGAATCTAAAGGCCAAATTTGATCTGTGTGTTGTTAAACTTCTGTCTTCAAGGTGAATCTGTTCCCAGATGATGGGAGACGCTGATGGACCTGTGTAAGAGTCACAATTTTCTTCCAATGGCTTTTATTAAAACCACCAAGTAGCCCTATCTTTTTATAATCTTTTAAGTAACAGTCCTTGGTAGGCAGACGCCTTAAATACACTTGAGGTATTGAGCTTCATCCAAGTTCGGCTATTTATTTATTTGTAATATATTTTTTGAGACAGGGTCTCACTATGTACATGTTTTTAGCTAACCTGGATTTCACTGTGTAAACAAAGCTGGCCTCAAACTTACAGCAATTCTTCTGCCTTGGCTTCTACTTCCCGAGGGCTGGAATGAAAGGTATATCTCATATACATTGTCCTGATACACTGTGCCCAAGGTGGTCTCCATCCATGCCCAGATACACTGTGCCCAAGGTGGTCTCCATCCATGCCCAGATACACTGTGCCCAAGGCAACATCTTTGATTCAGGATGAGAAGCAGAAGCTCATCACGACGCCACATCTAAACTTGCAATGAGGATCGCAGCTTCCAGCTCTACATCCTCACTCACAGAAAAGCCTAGTAACCAGGCAGCAACCTCCACCCGAGCCCATCTTCTGAGCCCTGAAAATAACAAAAGATAAGGTTCCAAAACTGCCACAGAGCTTTCTGTTTGCAGCCCCGGCACTGTCCGCAGGCTAAGCATGGTTCTTTTGGTGACTCGCCAGGCTTGAAGTTGGCACTGATTTCTCTGTTTCCACACTTTTGCTTCTTCCTCTGCCTCGAGCCCCTTCTTAGCTGTGTCCATGACAGCTCTACTTACTGAAGTCACCGAGAAAAGTCTGTCTCTGTAACACAGCAGCTAAACTGGTCAGTGCCTCAAGGCCTTATCCCACGATTGTGTGACTAGTCTGTGATCCAAATGTACCTGCTACCTAGCTTTGTTAATAAAGGTTTTTTTTTTTTTAAGATTTGTTTTTTTATATATTATGAGCACACTGTAGCTATCTTCAGACACACCAGAAGAGAGCATCGGATCCCATTACAGATGGTTGTGAGCCACCATGTGGTTGCTGGGAATTGAACTCAGGACCTCTGGAAGAGCAGTCAGTGCCCTTAACCACTGAGCCATCTCTCCAGCCCCATTAATAAAGTTTTATTAGCATTCATGTCGCATGTTAACATTTTGTCTGTGGCTGCTTCTGTGTTCAACTGCAGGCCACTTAAGCCATTGTAAGAGAGGTAACATGGCTGGCAAAGTTGAAACCATCCACTGCCTGGCTATTTACAGAAAGGATTTGTTAGCCTCTCTGGCCTCTGCTTCGTCATCTTTTCTGCACGATAGTAATTATCTGAAATTATTAGTTTTTTGCTTCTATAATACAATGTAAACTCCCCAAGGGCATTGCCCCGTACCTGGAACATGGTACTATCATAATATGTTTTTATTGAGGTTACTTAACGATTTCCATGTTTCAGCCATTTTTAAGGCAGACATGACTCCTGAACCCTTTGTCCTGCCAGATCTTCCATCTCAGGTGCTAAGGTTGTTGTTGCGTTTTACTGCCCCCAAGAACACTGGATAGATTCTGCGGATTCGGGTTGTAGAAGCTGAACCAACAGATTCCCCTGGCACAGATGAAGTCTAAGCAATGACTTTGAGCATAAAAGGCCAAGATACGAGATCAAGAAAAGAATGAGCATGATGTGGTGACCAGGCATGTTACTAACAACTCAGGAATGGTTACAGGCTCACCCTGTTTCTAAGTCACCAACCTATTTTCATAGCTCTGTCTGGCCACACGAATGATTTGTCCTAAAGTCTTCACCTGTACGAAGGAATATTTCTTGGCTCCTCTCCCAATCTGTGAACTAGTTCCAGACTACCTGGCTAATGCCACCACATCTCCTGGCTAATGCCAGCACATCTCCTAGCTAATGCCACCACATCTCCATCTGGTACCCTGGCTGCTGTCTATACTTCGCCTATCAGAAATAACCTCCAACTCACTCACTTATCTCTCTCTGTCTCTTTACTGTGTTCCTGGTTCTTCCATCTCATGGACCCGAACTCCTCAGTGGCTTAAGGCTTGGAATGTGGTTGCGCTTCCTAACCTGTGAAGACTTCTCCTTCTCTTCTTATTCCTTGTGAGCAAGTGTCATTTTATAGCCATCTCCATCTTGCTCTCTTTCCTCCCACATTATGTTTGACCTAAATTCAGCCTCTAGAGCGGAGTCCCTGGCTCTGTGCTGAGTTGTATCCCAGGCACCCACCAGACCTCTGGAATTTCCCATGAATCCTAGTACTGTCTTCTGGGAGGACACTGCATAGGTGAGGCTGTGAAGATGTCCCCGCTTGCCTTGTTAGGTGTGTTTTTCCTTTTCTTTTGATGATTTATAATTGCTGGTTAGCTTTGGGAGTCACTAATGACTGCAGCTTAACCTGGGTCTTGACCAGTGCACATTTGGTTTGGTTTCCCAGGCAGGACTCAGTCCCTTGAGTAACTTCCACGTGTTCTCTTTGGTGCCTCAAATTACTTAGATAAGGTGGCGCTGGACACACGGTGAATACAGGAGTGTGGCCCTTGTCATCTGTGTCTAGGGAGCAGGAGATGAAGGGAAATGGGTAGATCCAGAAAACTGGGATGGAGACCATGGTAGAAGTGGATCTAAGAAAGGGTCTAGGCTAATAGCGGAAGTGGGTAAAGGAGGGGAGCCAGGGAGGACCAAGGGGTGGGCTCGCTGAAATCCGCAGGCTTTGGTGGGAAGATCAGGTTCTTACACCGCCTTTCTCGTTGTCAGTTGCCAGTCAGCCTTGGTATGCCTACAGAGCCGCATGGGAATGAGGGTCAGTTGGTAGGGTGTTTACCTGGCATGCAGGAAGCCCTGCTTTCTACTCAGCACCACACAAAACTGGGTGTGGTAGTACACACCTGCCAAGCTAGCACTTTTGAGGTGGAAGCAGCAAGATCAGAAGTTCAACGTTGTCCTTGGCAGATACCGTGAGCAAACTCACGTCCAGCCTGAGCTACATGAGACTCTGCCTCAAAAAGAAAGCCACTCACAACCCACAAGCTAATCCTTCGGCAATCACAACCACATTAGGCTACACAGCCTTTGTGGGGACTGGAGGAAGGCGCTCAAGAAAATTAAGATCCCACTAGAAATTTGAGATAGGGCTCAACCTGACCACCTGGGTCATACACTCACAGAGTTGGACCTGACAACTGTCTCCCAAAGTGAGTCCACTGTCACTGAAAGGTAGGTAGAATAGTAGAAGGGTTGGCAATATGGTTTAGTGGGAGAAGGCACTTGTTGCCAAGCGTGATGATCTGCATTCAATCCCTACCTAGTAGAAGATGCTCACAAGTTGTCTTGAGCAAGAATTCCCCCAACCACAAAACAATAAAGATTTAAAACCAAAGGTTAATTTTTAGGGAGAAAAAGGAGACACTAGGAGAAAGGCCCACCATCTGTGACAGCAGCTACCACACAGGAGATTCCCAAGCAAAGTTGGCGGATGAAGACCTGCCAGGTGGCAAAGGTTTATAAGGGAACAATTCCTACTGACATTCTCCCTGAGGGGAAGCTCAGAGAGGACATAGGCATAAGAAAAGATGGTCAGCAAGATGCCTTTTGTCTAGAGATGGATGGTATAGATAGATAAATGATAGATAGTAGATAGATAGATAGATGATAGATAGATAGATAGATAGATAGATAGATAGATGATAGATAGATAGATAGATAGATAGATAGATAGATAGATAGATAGATGATAGATAGATGGATGATAGACATCTTTTGATGGCGGTCTTTCTCCACATCCTTTCCATCCTTACAATAAAGGAGATAAACTGATACTAAAGGGAGCCATGTTAATGCTCACAGAGGGTGTTTTCAGAAGCTTCCAGAGTGGGAACCACACTACTTATCCCCTGTCTAAATGTGAGCAGCCTTGAATTGCCACACCAGGTGGAGTGCATCTACAAATAACTCTTCACTGTACTAAACTCCTGGAAATACCAGGTCCTTCCACAACCATTGAGGCTTTGGTGTGCAGCACATTAGCATTTGAACGAATCTGTGAGACTTCCAGGCAAGTGGTTGGAGGAGAGCTAAACAGGCGGCGAATGCAGTGGATTCCAGACCCTAATGGCTCCATTCATCAAGGGAGCAGATTTTAACATGATGCATAAACCTTTCTCACATAGCCGTTTTACTATGCACTTAATTCCGTTGCAACATGGCTCTGCATGCAGAGGAAATGCAGAAGTTGAGTAAGGGTAACCTTCCAAGAAAAGACAAAGGTTAAAAAAAAATCAATACTGCCCTTCTTTTCCAAATAAAAGATGATTTACAAAAAAAAAAAAAAATGGAAATCTCTATTGATGACAGAGTCAGACAGATGACAAAATGTGCTGCCGATGCCTCGAGATGGGGACATGAGCCCTCATTTGCACTGAATCTGCATCCAGCATTGGGGATGATGCTATCAGGATGCTACCATGGACTCATTCAAGATGCCTAAGTAAAGGCCTTCCTGTCGCTTTGAGCTTTAAGGGCTGTGAAAACCCCGTGTCTAGTCTTTATTCCATGTTCCACGTTCTCCTCTTCCTAGTCTCCGCTGACTGAGAGAGACCGGCCCACTCAGGAGAGCCACTGGAGTTTTAGTCTTTGGAAAAACCCACTCTTTCAAAGTGTTTTCTTCTATCAGTGATCTGAAAAATGGACCCTGACATTGCCATTCTGATTTTGCCTATTGGAAAGGTCACGGAAGGCTGGTGACAAGAAGTTTTCAGCCAGGTGCTAAAGGGGAGTTTGGAGCTGTGCAAGCCACACAGTATAGATTTGAAGTGTTTCTTACTGAAGGTCTCTGCCTCACAAGGTAGCCATGAAACTATGGATAACTAATGAGCAACTCTTGGGAGCGAAACCGAGGACTGAACCCAGGGCGTTCTGCACGCTCTATCCCACAGCCCTCCTCTTACGGCTCTTGAGACAGATTCTCTCATTACTTTGCATACTCAGTCTGGCCGTCTACTTGTGATCCTCATGCCTCCCTATTAATCATGGTGATAGGTCTGTGCCACTAGTCTGAATTATGGCTGTTATAAGCTTAAAGAAATCACTAGATCTTTCCAGACACATATTAGTGTTTGTTTGTTTGTTTGTTTTATAGCAAAAATCTAGGTGCTTCATAGAGTTTATAAATTTAAGAGGAATTTAATACTGTTCACTAGATGGCAAACATTTGTAATATGATTTTTTACTCTCTTATTTGTTTATATTTATTTGGAGTTTTTTTTTTTTTTTTCTTTTGAAGGGGCCCCTATACTTGTCATGACGCAGGTATAAAGGTCAGAGGTCAATGCACAGGAGTCAGATCTCTCTCCTTCGCTGTGAACCAAGTTATCAGTCTTGGCCACAAGCACCTCTACCGGCTGAACCACCTCAGCGGCCATGGTGTGTGTGTGTGGGGGGGGGGGGCGGTTGTGTTTTATATGGACGTGTATTATGTGTTTGTGTGCACCTATGCATTTGCGTACAGCAGCCAGAGGAGGATAATGGGCCCTCTGTTGCTCTCTACTTTATTCCTTGAGACTGAGTCTCTCAAAGGACCTGAAGCAAGAGTTTCAGCCAGACAACTCCAGTAATCCTACTGTCCTGTCTCCTCCGGTGCTAGGGTGACAGGCTCGCACAAGCACACCAAGCTTTTGTGGAGGTGTTGGGGGCTAGAGCTCAGGCCTTTACAGACATGCTCTTACCCGCTGAACCCTCAGCATGGCCCCACTTTTCTTCCTTGGGGGCTGTTACTCAGCTACTTAGATTGAAAACACTTTGTCCCTAATGCTGAAAACAGTTTCGGAGTTGCTCACTCTGTCCAAACTACTGTCCAAAGTCATTTCTTTAAAACGTTGAGTCTCCCCTGCTTCCTCCTGAAGATGGTATTCGGTACACTTTTTGGCAGGATATGAGTATTTGCAATAAGAGTTTTGCTAATTGAAATAGCTGAAACCAGACTCAATTTCTTTTACTTGAAAAAAAATTAAAAAGTAGAGTTTCTTCTCCTTTGGGAAGCTCAGTGTCCTTCTGTGTGCTGCAAAAGCAGCCTGACTAAATAATACCCTGAACAGAAGGAAGAGACGCGGCAAGATCTTGTTTCATAAAGTGAGTGGAGAATCTTAACATATTCTCCATGTACCCAAAAGTGTCTTCTGAAAGTCATTAAACCACAGTGGGGCCTGGGAGGATGGCTTAGTTGGTAAGGTGCTTGCCTTGAAATTATAAGAACTGACCTCCATCCTCAGCGACCACATTAAAATGAGAAAGCAAATAAATAAATGAAAGCTAAGCATGGCGATAATTTTTTTTATCAGTTGTGTGTGCATGTATGCACGCATATGCGTGTGTCTGTCTGTCTGTCTGTCTGTCTGTCTGTCTGTCTGTAAATGTGCACATGAGTGCAGGTGCCTGAGGTGGCCAAAGGTGTCAGATCCCCTGGAGCTGGAGTCACAGGAGGCTGCGAGTCATCCAGCGTGGGTGCTGGGAATTGAACGTGAGGTCTAGGGTCAAACTAGGGTCCTCACGTTTGCAAGGCAAGCCCAGGTGGGCTATGGCCTCAGCCTTAACGCTGTGACTCTTAGCTCCCTTCTCAGCAACCAGAAAGATCCTTCCTTACATTTTAATGGGGTGAGCAAGGTGCAGGTCCCAGGTGCACAACAAACACACAGATTCACTCTGAGGGTTCATCCTCCAGACCCAGAACAAAGCACACACGCACGTGAGCTACCACGGTAAGCTTTTCGATGGACACATTACTCCCACAGAGGAGCCTAAGGAAGGAAGGAAGGTATAAATTCATTATGCCCTGTGTCTGGATTCCTCTCATCTACCGTCTACCAAGTGGGGGCTCCAGCTACTGAGGGACTGATGATCTGGACTATTTTCCTACCTCATCAGCCTTGGATCTTTCTTCTGCTGACAGGCTGTATCTGTTTCCCTCTTGTTCTCTTCAGGGATTTAATCTGACGCTGTATCCATGAAGGTTCTCGAAAGAACGCAGACCTCTTCTTCTGTGTGACGCTATCCAAATGGCTCAATTTATTTATTTTTTTATTTTGGCAATCGAAAGAGACTTTTTTTTCCTCTTTTGCATGATTCTAGTTCAAATTCCATTTTGAAAGTAACAAATGCCCTTCACTCAGTCACCCCAAACCTTGGAGATATAGCCCTGTGGGGCAAAGACAACCATCTTCAAGGTTTGGCTGAGGTCACTCTCCTGCCAGGAAGCTGCTTCATTTCACTTTTCCTTACCGTTTAAGTGAGTGTCCCAGAACTTAAAAGCACATCAGCAAAGCTTCTTAAAACTGTGGACCATATGTCTTCCACGAAGTCTTTATAGCGGGATGTGTGTTTAAACTGTACCAGGAAGCAGCTGTGGTCCAGGAAAACCAGCGAGATCTTGAACTCTTAAAAGATGGTTTTAATTCTCCACCGAGCCACATAGTAAGTTGGCCTCCGCTCCTCTGCGAAGCGGAAATGGACTGTGCCATCCCCGAAGGGCTATTGTGAGGGTAAAATAAAATTTCCCAGGAAACTGTGAAGCACTGTGCAAATGTAGGGAATGGTCACTCGAAATGCTAGTGTGTGAAGTTTTTGAGGCGAAAATAGTAAACCAGAGAAAATCCTTGGGAGACTGAGAGGCAGAAAGGAAATAGCATAACGGACAATTATCCGAACCATTATATTCTGCATTCTTTTTTTTTTTTTATACTCTGTTTTTATTGCTTAAGAATTCCATATGCACATTTAATGTGTTTGGGTCAAATCTACCTCCTATTCCCTCACCTCCAATTTCTCTCCTAGACCCCACTTTCCCTCCAAACCCCCTAATCCCGGTTAGTACTAGCAGTATGTGCATGGGGTTAGGGCCATCTACTGGTGCCTAGGTCACCCCTCAGTGGCTACAACCCTGAAGAAAAATGACTCTTCCTGGCCACCAGCAGCCATCAGCTGCCTTTACAAAGATGGGCGGGGTTTCACGAGCCCCGCCCCCTCTGTGGTGGGACAAACCCCGCCCCTGCGTGTGATCTTAGAGATGAAGAGCATCTAATCCCACGTGCTGTGAGTCCATGTGTGCAGTGGCCACTGTCATGTCCCCCAAATACTGCTCGGTGGCCAATGTGTACTCCCTCTGGTCTTATGTTCTTGCTGCGCTGCCGACTCTGAGATCACAGGGATCTTTCCCAGTAACCGAAGAACTAGTTGTTTCAGACATCACACTTAACCTAGGTGTATACAACTGTACACACTTGGCAAAATATTTAAAATACTAGATATCCTCTAAAATTCATTCGTGTGTGTGTGTGTGTGTGTGTGTGTGTGTGTACACAAAAATCAGAAGTAATTTACCTGCCACTCAGTTTGATCACAAGAATCACTGGCGTAAATATACGAGGAAATTTGAATGTGTGTTTGTCAGCAACCAAATATTTGGCAAGGGGGAAATTAAAATAGATTGCACTTAGAGCTGTGGGAAGGAAGAATAAACACCAATTTACAGGTGAGTGTTAGCAAACAGCCCATATAGTGAATGGTCGTCTGGAACAGACCCATGTGAATCTGGTAGGGAGCTGACATTCTGTTTGCACTGCTGTGCGGTAGAATTGGAAGCCTCAGTTTAGGTTTTCTCGATGGCGAACTTCTGAGTCTGCCCAGCTCGTGAGAGCCGGCAAGATGAAGGGTTATCTGAGTCACTTACAATAAAAATTTCAGATTAGCTCAATCCAGGGTGGCCAATCAAGGAGACAGTCAATGGTTATTTATGAGACCGCCCCCCATGCTTTTAATTCTGGGTCACTAGACTACAATGAGGAAAAGTTCCCAAGATGTCAGAGGAGACAGCAGGTCTTGGGACCTGGCATGAGAAAACCAATGTCACGGTGCAGGCAGGGCTTCAGAGTCACCGGGCTGCCTCGGTCTGAAGCCAGGCCATGAAGAAAATGCTTTGTACCTTCAGAATTGTCCTAGGTGTCTAAGATTCCCCATCCTTAAACTTTTCTAGTATTGGTACAGTTTTATAACTGTACCAATTATAATTTCTTTGAAGGGCTGGGAGAAGACGGCTCCGTAGATAAAGTGCCTGCCACATAGACTCCTGGAAGTTGAGTCTCCAGATCCCCATAAGGACCAGGCAGGCATGGCAGTCTACCACTAATCCCAACACTCATTCGGGGAGCAAATGGACCAGCAGAAAAATGGACCATCGGGCAAGCTCTGGGTTTAAATGAGAAGCCCTGACTTAGAATATAGGGCAAGGGATGGAGAAAGACACCGGACATCAGCCTCTCCACACACGTGCACACACATGTGCCCACACACATTCAGACAAACATCCACATGTACACATGTTTGTTTTTTTTTTTTTGAAAAATAAATTTCTTTGAGCTCCTGTGTCCACAGAAGACCAGAATTTAATATCAGTGTCAATTTACACACATGTGTGCTCATGCCTTCACACGTGGCCTTCTTGGGTCATTTTGATGTCCACCGAAGTTTGAGAGCTTTTGCGCTTAGAAAGTACCTGGAAGAAAGGCTGCATACACATGCCATAGTCTGGGGTCTTCCTTTGGAGATGTTACCAAATACCCAGGGAGACAAGCATGTGGTGAGACTTCATGCAGGACTGACCATCCAGCACAAGGCTTTGACCTAAAGGCTGTTTTGAGGATTAAATGACACATTGGATGGCATCTTCCTTCAGGGTTCGAAAATTGGCCTATGCATACTTTGACACCTCTTCCTCTATGTGAACCTTGTTGATGCAGGTTAGGGTGACCTTACCTTCATCGATCACTGAGCACGTAACACACCCACTTAGTGGAGTCGTTGACCAGAAATGCACTAAGAGGAAGAAATTAAACAATAGTCTTAATGCCACTTAGCATCAGCGCTAACCGTTGTTGTTATGATGGTTATTTCTTTCCTGCTTTCTGATTCCAGGCTCAGCACAAACCCTCTCTTTCATTTACTTGGTTTACAGGTCAGTTTTCTGTTGTCAGCTTGACACAGCTGAGAGTCACCTGGGAAGAGGGTGCCCCAGTTGAAGAATTGCCTCAAATAGGTTGGCCTGTGGGAAAGTCTATGAGAGGTTGTCTTGAGCAGTGGTTACTGTGGGAGGCTAGCCCACTGTGGAAGGCACCATTCCTAGGCAACAGGTACCAGGCTGTATAGGAAAGCCAGCTGGGCATGTGCTGCAGAGGGAAACAGTAAGAAGGATCCTCTAAGGTTTCACTTCAGTTCCTGCTTGACTTCCCACCCTGACTTTGCTCAGTGATGGATGATGGTAGCCTAGAGGCTGAAATAAACCCTCTCCTCTCCAAGTTGCTTTGGTCTTGGCTTGCTTCACATAAACAAAATAGAAGGTAGAACACTTATGTAAAGGAAAGAGGATATCTCCATCTCCTGTTCCAAAGAGCAATAGGAGAAACAGGCTATAAAAAAGTGTTGGAGGTCATACAGGTAGAGCACAAAACCATAAAACAACACCACAGTACCCAAATCCCAAAGCATCCTGGTTCCAGAGTTGGGACCAGTGCATTTTGTAGGTCATGGTGCATGGCTAAGTAGCATTACTGTAAGGGCCAGGTAGGTGACAGATGGTTAAACTTGGAGGATCTCCACCCTGGACCCACAACAGAGAGTGATGCTCTGTGATGCTGGTGTGGGCCCCATACTGATGTATAAAACATGCATTGCGTCTGGCATCATCTGCCACGTGAGATGTTCTTCTGCAGTAGGCTTGTGTCGGTCTCCAAGGGGGAAATATCTAAGTTGCAAAAGACCTAAGTTCAATTTTCTTCTCCACAGTAGACTGAAGTTTTCATGATGAGCACCTGTTCTGTTAGATGGCAGGAAGTTCATCTCAGTCCAGTCAGGGCATCCGAGTTGATTCAGGTCCTGAGTTTCAGAGGCTCCCAGATATCAAACGATTTGGTGGTTTTCGATGATCAGTGTGTCTGTGTGACGTCTGTGGAGATGTCCAGTCTTTCTCCCTTGGGATCACTGGTTGGAAGCCCATCTGGATCTGCCAGAATTTATCTATTGATGTCTCCTGCCCTTCTTTGTAACTCTTCTACTCTTCGGCTGTCTTACCATGGTATAGGGACAGAACTGAAGTCACTCCACGTCACCCAAATAGAGGCCTCATCTGCCCTTGTACCCCCTTCACACTTCTAGAATAATCATTGATATATCACCTTTCACCAGGACCCACTCCCACAGGGACCAAGGATGTCGTCCAGTGTAACAAGTGGGAGACAGATTCACCCTTCTCATGAACCCATGTTGCACGGCTCAGATTCTCCCTCACTGCACCAGGGCCCCCAGAAGCAACGTTGCTCTAGGAGAGTAGTAAACAGAAGACCGGTGAGCCTCTGAGCGCATTCTGTCCTGAAGTTATTTTGTCGGGATGTCTGCTTTTGAGATCCTCAAGCCAAGACTCAGTTTTGAGTCTATAACAACCATTGTGAGGGGCATGGTTGGGAAAAATCTGATCCCTAAGATCCATGGGCTGGGAACTTGGTCCCCAGCATAGCTCTTGGTACTTTTAAGAGGAGGAGCCTCTTAAGAGACTGCATTACTGGCAACGCTGCACTGGAAAGGTGTTAGTTAGGTCTCCAGAGATGAGCTGTCATTAGTGAGAGAGACTAGTGCTACACCCACCTCTGGCTTCAGGTGTCACCATGGGACCTCATCCCAGTGGACTCTCCTGCTATGACAACCTGCTGTGACAACCTCACACTGAAGTCTTCTCGAGAGGGCTCATCCATGGGGGTCGCTGGCCTGATGTTAGGCTTTCAGATTGAAAACCTACAAGGAACATTAAAGTATACAGCCTTGAGTATTTTCTTATAGCAGTGGCACACAAACCGATAAATGAGACAATGCCTTCCCCTTACAGAGCCAGGAAGGTGTTACTTAAGAAGTGGGATCTAACGATCATCCTTCAAAACATTCTGCAGAGACAATGATCCGCCAGCATCAAAGGGCCCTAAAGGAGTCGCACATGTCATTGTTCTTTGCATAATCTATATGCCAGGTTGATGACCAGCGAATTGTGTTGATCCTTTAATGACGATGTCAATGGCTTGTCTCCGAGAGCCCCTAAGCCCAGATCCAACCATGTCTTGAGTCATTAATGGTCCACAGTTTGAAACGGCTGCTTCCCCCTCCATCACAGCCTCTCCTGCTACATCCGTAAAGGAGGTGAAAAGTAGTTCTTTATGCTCTGTCATTCTTGAGCAGGGTTTTTTTGTTATTATGTAAAAAGCAATTATAACTCAGACAAAAAACAATTCAATGTGTGAAATGGGAAAATAATTCTATTGTCACTGAGATGCTCCAGTTGGGGTCTGCTAAGTCCACAGTGGTGTAAAACATGACTCCGTGTGCTCAGACGTGCAGAGGCCTGTAAGACATGTGGCCTCCCGAGCCCACCTGGTCTGGCCAGGTACATCTTCCATGCCACAAATATCCCTGCTGGTGTCCATTGCTTTCCCAGGAGCCTCCAGAGCCCCCCCCCCTTCCCTTCTCCATCCTGACCTCTCCACTGACCTCTCCAGTTTGATGATGTTCATCCTGCAGCTAAATGGGTCCTTTGAAAACCAAAATGTCATCCATATGCCATTCCTAACCCACTAAAACTCCCTGCACTTAAAATTTTTCAGTGGCTTTAAAGGTGCACTGGTTTTCTAGGGAAGCAGAAACAAGGTCTCCAAGCTAGGAGACTTAAAAAAAATCACACAAACAAATTTCTTACAGTCATGAAATCAAGGAATTGGGCACACTACAAAAACCTGTGTGATCCCAGCTTTCAGGAAGCTGAGGCAGGAGGATTAAAAGTTTGGGTCAAGCTTGGAATACAATAGAGACCTTATCTAAAGCACAGAAAAAAAAGGAGGAGGTAGAAGAGGAGGGGGGAGGAAGGAGAAGAGGAAGAGGAGGAAGAGGGGAAGGATGCGGAAAAGGAGAAGGAAGAAGATGAGGAAAATAAGAAGGCAAAGGTGTGAACAGGTCCAGACTCTCTTTTGAAGGTTCTAAGATGGTCCTTTTCTTTTCCTTGCTTTCAATGGTGCCTGGCATCTCCCTCCTCTGTTATCACATGACACTCTCCCCTCCCCTGTGTCTTCTTGAGCCCCTTTCCTTTTATGTCTGTGTCCAAAATTTCCTTTGTTGCATAAAAACACCAGTCCTTGAATTCAAGCCTACAGCAAAGACTTCATCTTACCTTAATGACATCTTCAAAAGGTCTCTCTCCAAATAAACTCACAACCCCAGGTTCCAGGGTTTGAAACTCAAGCTTGCCTCAAGGATACAACTAAACTCACAACACTGGGTTTATTTAGAGACACCCAACACCTTCTCTGTACCTTCAAGACCTAGTGGGTACTGACAGCCACCCCAGCACTCTCCGACCATGACGACAATCCTTGAACACCTCCAACCCCTGTTCCTTGAATCGCTCCAGAAGACGTTGCTTTCCACTTTAACACGTGTCTATTTGCAGATCTAGTTTGGCAAGCTGTATTTTCTTCCAGGACTATCTTCAGAGCCCCATCCTTAGCCACAGACAGCATCTTCATTCTCAGTTCTTCCTGAGAAAATCCACCTGGAGGCACAGGCTTCATCTCACTTCTGGCTCACCCTGCCTCCCATGCCGCTTAACTTTGTGGACATTTAAAGACCTCATATGCATCTCACTTGCATGAGCTGGCAACAGGGGACAGGTGGTCTACGGCCAGAGCAGATGCTTAATCATCATTACCAGATGAGTACACCATATACTCCATAAATATACAATTTCAGTATTTGACTCATATCACCTATAAGCACCAGCATGACTTAAAATGTTTTAATGATTCCTTTCAATCCTCTTTGATCTGTATATGTATGCATGTTTGTGCACGTGTGTGAAGGTGTCCGTGGAACCCAGAGGCAGAAGAGGATATCAGATCCCCTGGAGCTGGCGTCACATGTGGTCTTGAGGTCCCTGATAACTGGGTGCTAGGAACTGAATTCAGGTCCTCTGTAAGAGCATCAAGTGCTTTTAACCACTGAGCTACCTCCCCTACCCCGTGACTCTTTACCTATAGAAATATACTTCTTTGGGTTCTTTGGGTTTCAATATCTTGAGATATAATTCTTCCTTTAGAGAGAAGTTTGTCAAACGTGTCCTGTTGCTGGGGCTTCCCCAGGCAGCTAAAAGACAACCACTCCACCAAGTGAATTTAGAAAGAGGGCATCTAAAGACCCTTAATTTTTTTTTTTTTTAAGAACAAACAGGACAAAAGGAAGAGAAAGGGAATCAAATGTGGATCGCTTCAAAAGAACCCAGGGAGACAGCTTTATTTCTTGTGGGCAGGACTCGGCACACAAAGGAGAAGCTGGCTTCCTCTGTGCAACAGCATATTAATCCTCCTTAGCCGTCCTTCAACTGGGCATGCTTTCTTTGCACCATTCGGAATATGAAGAGGTTACCTTCCCAGGAGGAATAAATGTGATGTCTCATAGTTCACTCACTCTAGGAAATCTAATGGTTTACACGGAGAGCATGCACTGTTTGCCAGTGTGGACATGGACAGGATGAGCCCACTGGTGACTGGCAGACCATGCCTGATTTATTATGCGTTCTTCCCCTCCACCGTTGGAGAAGGTAGCCGCACAGTTAGGATTCCATCTGTCCCGTATGTTGCCCCTTTGAATTAATGGCTTATCTTATTATATCTCTCCTGAGAATCAAAGAAAATGTGTACTTTACTTCTCTAAATAAAACCGCCATCCGCCAAACAGGATGAGTATTTAAATCCCACAGACAAACAAGTTGATGAGGCATTCGGGCTGGGGGGAAGGAAGCCGAAAGGGAACAGGTTAACAAAATCCCTCACTTCCTTCAGGAAGCCTTACTGGGTGTTTCCTAATCCTGCCTAGCAAAGATGGATGCTTTGATGAGCATGTGTGTGGTACACACACACACACACACACACACACACACACACACTGGCTAAAAGCTCAAGTTTCCATATTAGCAGAAGAGAAACAGAAAGATGTTCCCATGGAGGAAGGAAACCATTCATCCAGTGGGTTTGGCAGTTAGATGCTTGGGGGGAAAGTGACCTCTTGTTAATATGCAATTGTCACCGTATTAATAATGAAATATCGACCCGTCCTCGCCGAGCGCAAGCAACTTATTCTCATTTACCCTGGAAGAGAGTGACTTAGGGTTTCATCCTAACATCTTCACAGCCTCCATCTGAACACAACTCACAGCTCTCTTTATTTCTTCGGTAAATACGGCTAGCTGAGAATCAGGGAGAGGGTCACTCAAAATTAGTGTGTGTGTGTGTTTCTTCCCTTGTTGAATTCTGATTTTGCAAGAAATACTTCATGGGAGCTGATTTTCTGATCAGATGAATGCAATGTTCTTTAACAAAAGTACTGTCCTGTCACAAATGTAAGACCCAAGAGAGCCCACGCACGGCTCCAGGCCTTGACTGATACTTGCTTACAGCCTGTATACTTTTCTGCAAGGACTGGACTCTGCTCTCAGGGTCTCCCAATACTGGTTAGTGAGGGAAAATAAATGCACAGAGAAACTCTGCTAACCCATCTTAATTAGCTGCCAATTTTGTGAATTATTACACACACACATACACACACACACACACACACACACACACACACACACACACACACACATATATATATATATATATATATATATATATATATATATATATATGGTTGGTTTCCCCCTTCATTTATTTATCTGTGATTTTGAGGTTATCTGTGAAGCAATCTCATTTGGATACACGGGGAACTGAGCCAGAGACTGTAACCCTTTTCTGATGTGAGATCGGTTTGATTTACAATTTAAAATGTAAATGCTTTGGGTCAGCCCTCTGGAGAAAAAAAAAAAGTGAGAGTATAATTCACAAGTCGAGACATTGCTCCTTCTCACACGAACATTTATCACCAAGAGGCACACACAGCACTGCGCCTGTGTATTTACCTACAGGGTGGCTTTTATTGCTTCGGTTAGGTGTTGTTGCAAGGAGGTTCACGTAAACATTTATATAGGTTTCAGAAAACAGTTGTTAAGGGAAAGGAGCCTTCTTCTGTTTACACAAATTCAGAACAAAGAAACATTGCAGAGGCTTCCGGGAATTGACATGTGGGCGTGTTTTTTTTCCAAGGCACCGACTGGAAGAAGTGAGTCTCTGAGATTTATTTTTGACAGGACTTGAATTACTGGTAGTCTGACACATTTTTGAACAATTACTAGACACCCGGGTGTTTAAAGTAATAGGTACTGTTTGTGTGAGGGAGGGGAAGTTTTGAAACCGTTAGCACAGAACAGTTTGCCACATGATTAACAAGATCTGTGTGTGCTACGTGTGTACCCCGAGCAGCCCATACATGTGTGCTTGGTTCCCCAAAGAATGCTCTTCTTTCTCCACATAGAAGTCACACTTTAAAAACAGAACCCTTCACTTGAAGAATTGGTGGCTCATGGGAACTCACAAGAGGAATGGGCTCCTCTGCTCGTTGTCAAGTTCCGGTTTGGCTCTCTGTCAGTCCCTGAAGTACACAGAGCAGAGAGCTCTGTCCTGTTTTGTTTCAAATGTCTTAGGAACCGGGCCTGACTGTTCATTAATTAGCTGCTATCTTTCAGGCGCTTCTAAACATTGTTTCACAAGCGATGATCTGAACTCCAACTGCAAGATTTAAATCCACAATTCCTGAACCAGTCCTGTCCCCTCAAAGACAGAGCCACCGCAGCTGCCATAATTGGCGAGGTACTAATGGCTCCTGTTATCTGCGTCAGCGGCCTTCCTTCCTTGCTGTCTGGCCATCTGATAGACATGAAAGATGGCTGGCTGGCTGGCTGGCTTGGGCCCTGAATCCTGTGACTATAGAAGCAAGGGCATCTCTGGGAAGGGATCTGCCTGTCTTGTGTGCCTTTCTGTTCTTATTCTCAGGCAAACCCAGACCTAACTAGCCTCTTTCAGACATCACTGATGGTGTGGGGCTTAAGACAACCCAGACCTAACTAGCCTCTTTCAGACATCACTGATGGTGTGGGGCTCAAGGCAACCCAGACCTAACTAGCCTCTTTCAGACATCACTGATGGTGTGGGGCTCATCGCCCATCTTGCCTTTGTCACCTCTCAGCCTGATCTGGGGACACACGTGGAGAATCCTAGAAAGTGGTATCATCTGTATTTCTAAAAGACGCTCTTCGGCCTGCTGGGTGGGAGCCATGCAGGACTTTGGATTGTGAAACCCTAAGAACCTGTTCTCAATCACGGGTGAATTTGCAGCCATTTCACCCCAGATCCCGTCTCAGTTATCAAAACAGAAGGGGAGAGGAAGGTGCTGGGAAAAGAGGTCAGTCAGAAAAGCGCTTGCCGTGCCAACACAAAGGACTGGAGTTCGATCCCCAGTCCCACATTTTAAAAAACCAGGCATGGTAGCATGCACTCAGTATCCCAGCAATGGAGAGGTGGAGACTCTCAGAGGATCCTGATCCTGGGGCTCTCTGTTCAGCTAGCCCACTTGGCAAGTTCCACACCACTGAGAGACTCTGTCTCCAAAACAAGATGAATGGCACCCAGCCTCCACACCTGCATGCAGACATCCGTGTATGCACATGTCCCTACAGTAGAGTGGAGGGGCTGGCATGTTCTGACTGACATCAGATGGCTACAGGCCACACTTGTTGACAAATGTCTATCACACAGCAAGAGTCACATAACAAAGAAGTCTCTGGCCCCACCGGCAGTTGCACCTTGACTGGAAAACCCTGTTGGAGAGTAGTAGATGACGCTACTTCACACCTGCTCTGAGCTTCCTGCACCACACTCCAAAGTTCTAAAAGTTCAAGAAGCCATTTAAGTTCTGGTAGACTGAGGGCAGGTCTTTAAAGGTAAGCACAGGCTCCCGTCTCTTCCTTCCATTAAAGGGACACACACTGTGGGTCTTGACCCCTTTAGAGGTCAAACGACTCTTCCACAGGGGTCACATGTCACACATCGTGCATATCAGATATTTACACTGCGATTCACAACAGGAGCAAAATCACAGTTATAAAGTGGCAATGAAATGATTTTATAGTTGGGGCTCACCACGACATGAGGGAGTGTATCAAAGGCTCTCCGCATTAGAAGGTTGAGAGCCACTGACCCAAGCAATGCAGATGTTAGTGAGCATGTGAGGAGGGTCCCACTGAGCCCCTCAATAAGCTCAATGGCAATAGTGCTGTCCCCTCCTCTCCTCATCTGACAAACTTGGACAGTACCATTAACTGTCCTTACCTGTCCACTTAGACCTTGTTGTAACATAGCAGGTGACTCTAAATGACTTCTTGGTTTCCTCGTATCTGTAAGAACTTGCAGAATTCATAAATTACTTTCAAGCTTTCACAGGTGTGATGGGAGGTAGCAGTATTAGCTCAGATGGTTTTCTGAAGTGCCACTGTAAAGCTGAAATATATATATATATATATATATATATATATATATATATATATAGTCTTTGAGTTTAGAGACAGGGATGGTCTCTCATTGTTGACTAAGGGTTGGGGAAAGTAAAGTCACCAGAAATGGATGATCATTAACCTTGGGAAAAAATCATCTGTCCACCTACCCATCCAATCATCACTCATTTGTCTACTCATTCACCCATTCATACATACATACATCTGTCTTTCCATCTATCCATTCATCCACCCATTAATACATCCACCTACCCACCCATCCACTCATCATCCATCCATTCAACCATCTACTCACTCATGCATGCATATATCTACCCATCTACCCATCCACTTATTATCTATCTATCTATCTATCTATCTATCCAGCCAACCATCCACTTCACCACGCATGCATACACCTCCCCACCCACCTGTCTGCCCATCATCTATCTACCTTTTGATCCATGCATCCAGAAATCTGTTTATCTATCCCATATGGATAGAAACTCATCTGAAATATAATCCACATTAGAATGTTTTTTTCAATGCTGGGATATTGGATGGTTTTCATTTTTTTTTCTTAATGGTTTTTTTTTCTGTTACTTAAATACAGTAAATGTGAGTCACGTTTAACAATGAAATTATTATCTCTTAAAAGGAAGAGGCTGATACTGGATGAACTAATGGATCCTTTTCAACAGTCCAGCCTGGGACACTGTTCTGAGAGATGAACAGAGTGATGCTCGCATGCTATTAACTCCATCTGCCGAGTGGAAAACATCCCTCTGTTTTCAGTTCGGGGTCCGGGTTGATGGATGGGACTTTTCCATTGTGAAATATGCATGTTTAATTATCATTTCCACTGACCTCCGTGTTTGTTACTCACAATATACATCAGCTGAAAGCACAGGTTATTAATCACAAGGGTTCTGTACAAAGTTTCTCTGGGCCATGCTTTTGTTACGTACTTTAGGATATCCAAAGTGTAGATACTTCTGTGTTTCTGAGTTCCGAATTTCAAGAAGTCTGGTTGAAGGGACAAGAAATGACAGACATGACTTTCCAGTTCTGGGTCTGTACATAACATATATACATACGGCCTCCCTTTTATGTGTCACCTGTGGGGGAGGTTACCCTCTGCTCAATGTCACCCCACACACACACCGTGGGGCCCTCCTTGACCACTTTTGAAGTTAAGTATATATTCCCTTGATTAAAATACTCTTTCCTTCTTTTAAAAATATTTTTAGTAACATTTATCTGTGTGTGGGGAAGGAGGTACATGCAAGACACAGCCTGTGTGCATGCGCAGGGCAGAAGACACCTTGTGGGAGTCGATTTGTTCCTTCTGCCATGTGGGTCTTAGGGTTCAAATTCAGGCCATCAGGTTTGGCAGGAAGCTCCTTTACCTTCTGAGACATATCACTTGCTTAGTAATCCATTCTTTGATCGAGCAGTTACATGTCTTTTTTCTCATACCACACCTTTCTATACTCAAAGACAGAATTGATGAAATGGAATCCTTATATGGCTACCCTTCTTCCTGGGATCTGAGCTGCCTGAAAGAAGCGATCAGGACTCTCTGGCCTTTGTGTTGGGGCCAGAGTCTGTCCTTTCTGAGACAGCCATTCAGAATTTAAGTCAAATAAAGTGGGTTTAGTGTAATGTTGAAAATCTGTGAAGAATACAACAGTAAAACAGGCCTGGAATTTTTGATACTTCTATTTATTGGAATAGATACGGACTAGAGAGGCAGACACAGCTTACACAGCAATGAACAAGCAAAAGGAAAAATGTGGTACCTGTGTCTGTGTTTCAGGGACTCTTAATAAAGGCATATTCAGATTGGGAAGAAGCATCTCTGTGCATACTAATGTAAATCACTTCTTTGAAACAAGGTCTTTAAACACCTCCCCAAACCCCTGGGGCAGGCATGGGGTCACTGAAGTGTACATGCTTCCTGTGTCTTCAGAGCTGGGCTTCAGTTAGTAGGGGCCACTGCAGGAGGGAGGACTTGTTTGAAACTGAGTAACTCCCCCGTCAGAACCCTAGCCCCTCCCTAGGTGTTTGGCCTTGGAGGTCAGTGTTTTCCCCAGTCCACCACAGCTGGTTTATGTCTGCTTTTGTCACTGGTGTTTCCACCAGGCGGAAAGCTTTGAAAAGGCTCCAGTCACATTTTGAAACTTCATGACAAAAAATTGAATGTCATCCAGAGAATAGTTTAGGATTTAAACATCACTGTCAATCTAGGCTGTCACCACCCCGAGATTTTTACCCGACGATAGATCACGGTGATGTGCTGGGCCTGACGGGTCTTGGACTGTTAAAACGATTGAGAACAGAAACTACTGGGCCATGCAAATAAATAAAAAGAGACAGGGAGTGTCAACCGTTGATGTGATTGCCTTCTTGGTTGTCAGGTCACAGACATTTCCAGCCAGGCATTTCCTGTTCTGTCCCAGTAACAGTCTGTGCAATGGGAAGCAGAGGGAGCCCGTGCCTCCACTTTCTCACCAGTGTGATCATTGATAGTTTTGACCATTGACTGGCCAAAGGACAGACCAAAATGGAGACACAATTGGATCAGAAATCAGATTCCAAAATCATGTGTGTCCATGGACAGAAAGAGCAGGTCATAGACGCTGGTGTGAGCTGATCTAGGCGGGCAGAGAAGGGAGGGCAAGGGCCTAGTGAGAGAAATCATGGCAAACAGAGGGGATGTAGAAACTCTAAGATGGAAGAAGGTAGACACAGAAATGGTTTGGATGGAGTTATGGAGATGGGAAGAGTGTGGTGGAGAGATAAAGACACGTGAAGGGCTCGGATGGAATGGTCTAGCCACAGGAAGCAGACCACCATGACTGACAAGAACCAAGCCACCCCTAAGCCAAGAAGAGATCAGAGTGAAGATGTTAGTAGCAATGGGGCAAGCCACCATCCTCACCAGCAAAGGGACTCATGGAGCACTTGGGATATAAGATTTTCAGCTTTCAGCCAGGGAGCACCCAGGAAGGACTAAGAAACAGAAACTGGTTCTGCAGGTTGGAAGTAGGCTCTTCGGGGATAGAGGAAGCACAGGGAGAGCTAGTGATGTACTTGGTCAGTTAATAGCCATGCGCCAAAGCAGGCAAATCCCCTGATCATCTATCTCAGCAGACTGGATCCTTACTTTCTATTCTGACTTCACTTTCCTTACTTGTAGCAAGAGGTGCTCGCACCAGATGGGTTTCCAAGGCTGTTCCTGATTTGGGAGAGAGTGGCTAAGGAGGCCTGAGAGGAGGCACCCTGTTTTGGGAAGATTCATCTGGCCCTCTGGCCGATGTTTATAAAGGTTGATGAATCTTCACCAGAACCCAGTCAAAGGACAGTGAGCAGGAGATGGGGGGTGGGGTTGATGGAACATAAAGGGAGGGTGATGGTAACCAGGGACCCTGGGGGACTTGATGATTTCCCTTATAGACAACCATACAGTTTCCAAATTGTGTTGTGCTGTAAAGGGTTAGACTGCAAAAGGAACTTGCCGATGCAAGCCCAGTTTATTCAGAGTGATAGATAGTGGAGTGCAATCTTAGAGTTGTGAGTATTTGCATGGGGTGGGGGGACCCAAAGATAGGTGATGGGGAGATGAATTCTGATGGAAAGGCCGGGCAAAGGAATCGAGAAGGATTCTGAGTCCACGTGGAGAAGTTTCCAGGGTCGGGAAGGTGGAGAACTGTGAACTTGGCAAGATCGGCACACAAGAGAATCCTCTGGGGACTGAGCCGCACCATTTAGTTGGAGTTGAAAGGATGAATCAGCCTGGAAGAAGGGATGAAGTAGAGGGAGGCAGAAAGACTGACGAGGGTAGAACCTCGGCACTGAGCCACATATAAGGATCAATTTGAGATGATCCAGGGCTAGGAAGGCCAGCGAGAAGGAGGAGACTCAGGGAGGTTAGGTATGTGGAAGCCAAGAATGAGTCATGGAGAGGGGCAGGGGAGGCATCAGAGGCTGCACAGAGGTCAAAGCCAAACACAGCCTGACAAAGGGCCAGTGAATGTGGCAATGGACAGATCACCCGTTATCTCCACAAAGGGGTGAGTGACTCATGGCCAGATTACATCACCTTGGATAAAATGAATACCAAGTTTCCTAATAGTACTTCCTGAGATGCAATGAGAATTGGCTTCACACTCTCCCTAACTCTTCTGAGAGCTCTAAAATTCGAGAGCTCGCTAATCTCCTTTGAGTAGTGCAGTGGAAAGCTGATGTGCCCTGTGGACAGGGTGGGTGCGTTTCTGTTACCCAAGCCCTCACCTTTGCGATGTTCAGAAAGCCAGCTGCTCCCTTTCACTCCGTGCGCAGGCAAGGTATGATGGCAAATCTTGTCAATTTCACAGGATTAAGGATCAACTAGGAGATTTCGTGTGTGTGTGTGTGTGTGTGTGTGTGTGTGTGTGTGTGTGTGTGTAAGCATATTTTCACCAAGGTTTAACTGAGGTAGGAAGACCCACCCTTGAATGTGGGTGACATCATCCTATGAACTGAGAATCTAGGATGGATACAAAGAGAAACCATGAGTGCCAGCATTCATCTCCACGTTCCCTGACTGAGGACTCTGTGTGGTCAGTTGCCTCCTGGTCCCACCTCCATCCCTTCCCCACTGAGATGGACTGTATCCCTGCAGAGAGTAGAAAGCAAAATGAACCCGTTGCTTCTCTGGTTGGTGTCTGAGAAATTCTGTCCTAATAATGTGAGCAGTGGTTAATACAGCACGTGTACACATGCATGGGTGTGCATACGTGTGCACACACACACACACTCAACCATTGCTAATCTGACTTTATACCTCAAAACTTGTGTGTTCATGCTAAGTAAGACAAAAATCTATAAAGCAAAGATTAAAAACTACTGACCTACAAACCTCTGAGTAAAATCTCACTACTGGAGGGATAACTCAAAATAAGGATTCTAAGGCTGGAGAGATGTTGCCAGGCTAAGAGCACTGGCTGCTCTTGCTTAGGCCTTGAGTTCAGTTCCAGATACCCACATCAGGGAGCTCACAACTGCCTGAAACTTCAGCTTCAAAGAATCTGATGCCATCTTTTGGCGTCTGCAGGTGCACATGTATACACACACACACACACACACATACACTATTAACAACAACAACAAAAAACCTTAAAAAGTAAGGATTTTATTTCAGCTGCATCTGTCCCATTAAATAAACACCAAGGCATTTTGCAAGAAGAAAATTTCAAATAATAGCCCAGTAATTTCCAATAATACCCACTCCTTGTAAAAGGGTGTTAAATCCAAGGACGCACAGGCCTGACACCTCCTCACGGGTGCCTGCTTGATATTCCCAAGTAGAAAGAAGCACTGTGGTACCAAGAAAATATGAGTTTGAGGGGATTTGAAATAATCGGGATTTTGTAGTCTTTATTAATTGTAGCCTTGGTCTTGGAAATCATGACGCTACTATATTTTTTATAAAAGTTATTAATAGTTAGATTACATTGGAATAGGATGAGGCTGGTTGCCAAGGTACTGGGAATAGGAGCTAGGGAGGCCGTAAGGTGAAAAGCAGAATAACTCCAGCTAGACTAGTAAGAGAAGAGTCAAAAATGGGGGGATTTGGTTCCAACTCCGGGATCAAAAGCAATGGGACTTGGCTGTTTGTCTAACTTAGAGGTAAAAACCGAATAGGAGAGCTTCAGAGAAATGAGGATCTGGAGTTTCATTTGGGCACCGCTGGGTCTGAGGTCATTTGCAATAACTGTGAGGGCTTTGGTTTTGTTTCGGTGGCGCGTTAGTGGGTGGGCTGGTTGTTGGGTTAGAGGGTTGGTTATTGGGTTAGTGGATTTGGTTGTTTAGTGGGTTGGTTGGTTGGTTGATTCTTTAGTAGGTTGGTTAGTTGGTGGATTTGTTAGTAGGTTGGTTGGTTAGTGGGTTTTCTTGTTGGTTGGTCAGTGGATTGATTGATAGATTTTTTTGTGTGTGAATTTTTAGGCATAAAACCCAGAACCTAACACGGAATTAGAAAAGACACCATCCATCAGGTTCCATTGGGTTCCAATGTGGTATTTTGATGTCTCTGAACCTAAGTCCTGGCAACAAAAAGGAATAGATTCCCACACTGGGTGCTCGTCTGGGAAGATTTATAGAAACAGAAAGAACAATCTCTGAGGACAGCCATGTTTTAAGTGAAGGAGAAAGACGCCTGTGTTAAACCTGCGGTATGGGTGTTCAGAGCTGAGGAGTAAAAAGAAATAAGACAGGGTCATTTCCAAGGTGGGAGGGCAATGAGAAGAAGGCATTCCAAAAGTGGAGAAGTGACTGATTCTGCCTTGAGCCGATCAGGGCACAAGCTGAAAACAGGTGGACCGGACTTTCAGATTCACAGCTTCTGGGTTGACTTGGAGAAAGCATTCCAAGGAGGACAGTGAGAGGAAGAACTGAGTGGGGGTGGATTAAACAGAAAAGGGAAGAGAAGTGAAAAGCCACTCTGCCAGGCAGTGGTCAGTGTAGACACTGATAGCTTAGCCATGCAGATTAACCTACAGGTAGAATGGGATATCCTCTCTCACCCTGTGCTGTATCTCAGGCCCCCACCCTCGATGGCAGTTTTGTAGGCATCCGGAAAGAGAAACTCAGGGATCTTCAGTCTCTGAATCTTCAGAGGCCAGCATCTGGCAAGTCTGTCTCAAATAGCCACGTGACATGTCAGTCTCCCTAAAAAATATTAATGACTTCATATTGACAATAAAGTAATAGTTATTACACAAATGACCTTTGATTGTTGACTCTGTGCCCCACTCCCCGCCATTCCAAACATTTTTTTTCACCAGCTCACTAAATATTATGAGTACACAGATGGTTATCAACTTCCTTTTCTCTTCTTCTTCCTCCTCCTCTTCCTTCTCCTCCTCTTCTTCTCCTCTTTCTCTTCCTTCTTCTCTTCCTCTTCTTCCTCTTCTTCCTCCTCCTCCTCCTCTTCCTTCTTCTTCTTCTTCCTTCTTCTTCTTCTCCTCCTCCTTCCTCCTTCTTCAATAGGGTCTCACTATGTAGCTCTGGCTAGCCTGGAACTCACTATATAGACCAGATGGCCTCTAACACACAGAGATCCACCTGTCTCCACCTCCGCCGCTGCCTTGTACATGATTTAAAGATATGTATGGCAAACCATCAACTCCTTACAGAATGTTGCAGAGTATAGTTAAACCACAAATCCAATCATATACAGCTGTCTGTCACTAGAGCCATGGTTCTGACTGGTCTGCATCCCAGTTTAATGTGAACCATCCCCTGCAGATGAGTGCATTTGAAGACTTGGTCCCCAACTGGAAGTACTCTTTTGGGAGATCACGAAACCTTTAAGAGGTGGAGCCTAGCTGGGAAGAAGTGGGTCATTTCAGGCAGTTCTTGTGTGAGCTCTCTGTTTCCTGGGCTTCTGAAATGGGAGGAGTCTCGGGGGTACATCCCTGTTTCTGTGAATCCGGCTACGCCTTCCCTGTGGTAATAGGCTCTGCCTTCTCAAAACATAAGCCAAAATAAATCCTTCCTTTCTTAAGTTTCACCCATCAGATATTTTGAGAGACTGATGAGAAAAGTTACCACTGAATTGGGTACTCAGCCCAAGTCAGATGACACCAGGTCCCCCAGCTGCCGTCCAGCCAACACTTGCTGTGTAGCTACCTAGAAACCAGGCTGCTTTTGCTAAGCTTGTGCAGCTTGCCTAATTTGATAAGAAACACTGAGACTTGGAAAGCAATTACACAGAATGATTCGAATCGTAAATGAGTTAATACATCTGCACTCCTATAGTTCCAGACACACAGAGAGCCTTTGCGTGCGTGTTATCTATTATTACTTACTAAAAGGCTCTGGAGAGAAATCGGCCTGCCACCGTCTCCAGTGCTAATCAAGCATTCTGCAAAGTAACACCAGGTTCCCTCCCTAGGGCAGCTTGAGTTCCTGCCTCTTAGAGGAGAGTTCTCAACTCCAGCTTAAGGGAAAGGATAGTGCTTCCTGCCTTTGTTGTGGCCCGCATTATAGGGACACATATTGTTGTAGGCAAAGACAAAGGTACAACTGCAGTTGTTTAACTAGGTTCTGAGCTGTCTGTTAGCATTAAAGGGGGCCTTTGGAGCCTCATCTGTTTTTAAGAGGTGGAACAACAGAAGAAGGTATGTCCTTCAAGGCCGTGGCCCAGGAGTCTAAGATTGAACACGATCTCAGTCTAATCCCAGTTGTCAGGGAAGTCAAGAGGGGAGGATGTTCTAAGTATCTGTGTGCACACCAGCATTATTGTGAGGGATCTTTATAACACAGCCTGATGTACTGCTCTACTCCTGAAAATGCATGCCTATCCCAACATGACAGAGTTGAAGTCGCATGTGGAGTTTGCACCTATGTGTGTCTCAGTCAGGGTTTGTATTCTTGCACAAAACATCATGGCCAAGAAGCAAGTTGGGGAGGAAAGGGTTTATTCAGCTTACACTTCCACATTGCTGTTCATCACCAAAGGAAGTCAGGACTGGAACTCACACAGGACAGGAACCTGGGAGCAGGAGCTGATACAGAGGCCATGGAGGGGTGCTGCTTACTGGCTTGCTTCCCCTGGCTTGCTCAGCTTTCTTTCTTATAGAACCTAAGACTGCCAGGCCAGGGAAGGCACCACCCACAATGGGTCCTCCCACCCTTGATCACTAATTGAGAAAACGCCTTACAGCTGGATTTCATGGAGGTGTTTCCTCAAGGAAGGTTCTTTCCTCTGTGATAATTCCAGCTTGTGTCAAGTTGACACACAAAACCAGGCAGTACAGTGTGTGTGTGTGTGTGTGTGTGTGTGTGTGTTATGAATGTATGTGTGTGTGTCTTATGAATGTATGTGTGTGTGCGGTATGTGTGGTATAGTGTGGTTTGTGTATATGTGTGTGTATCTGTGTTTGTGTGGTGGTAATGGTATGGGTGTGTGTGTGTATGAGAGAGAGAGAGAGAGAGAGAGAGAGAGAGAGAGAGAGAGAGAGAGAGACAGACAGACAGACAGACAGACAGACAGACAGAGAGAGACAGAAATAGAGGGGGGAGAGAGAGAGGTGCCCGGCTGCACAAAAGCAAGTAGAGACACAGGCAAGCATATGTCTCTGCCCCTAACATCCTCCAGCCTCTTCATCTCACAGGTGTTCTTTGAGCCACGCCCTTCCTTACCTGACGCTCCAAGCTAACCCTCTTCCTAATACTTCAGCAGCTCAGCTTGAAGCCTTCCCACATACACTTCTCAAGCTCAGCTTCTGACATGCTGTGATATTTCTGTCTCTTCTTAAATATCTACCTCATATAAAAGGATGCTGCTGTTCTTACTGGAACTCCGTCTTTGCATGTACTTCATAGAACATGCAATATGCATACATGTGGAGACCAGAGAGTGACTTCCCCTGTCTTCATCCAGCACTATGAAAACTTGCTTTATGAGACAGGGACCTTCGCTTGGTCTGGAATTCACCAGCTAAGCAAAGCTGGCTGGTGAGCGAGCTATAGGGATCTGTCTGACTCTTCCTAACCGCAGTTTCCCCACAAGTTTCCGAGGTTTTCTCGTTCATATTGGAAAAGTGTGGTCCACTTCTAAACATCTGTGTGCCTTACAGCAGAACTGATTGTAAATAAATATAGAGCGAATATCGCTTTTATCCATTAATTCGCAAATAGGAGGTAAACGCAGAGATTAGTAAATTACCCATGATGGATCACTCAGCATGAGTTTATTCCATCAACCCCTCCGGCCCCGCCTCCACCCCATCCCCGGCCCCGCCCCCACCCCTGCCCCCGCCCCTTTATTCCTCCTCAGGCCTCTAAATGGCTTCAGAACACTTTGAACTCTCCAGTCAATACAAACCAGCTTCGAAAAATACAAATTCGTGAGAGTTCCAGAAAAGCCTTGTTCACGATGGCCCACAGGCTCGCACATTGACTACCCTATGCATTTTTTTTTCTTTTCAATCACAGAGGCAATCCTCTTTGTACATGCTAACGAAGTCCGGTCCTGCTCACGTGTTAATAAATTTTTCTCATTTGTGTGAGTTGCTGAGTAGAACCAGTGAACTGTTTTACTCGGCGGGTGGTAGGGCTGTAATGAAGACACCTTCTGATTAAGTAGGCTTCCAGCCTCTTATCGTCCTCGCTGAATGGGAGGCGCCATTAGTAGTAAAAGTAATTACCTGTGTAGAATACACTGATTGCGTCGAGTACCCACTACACGCTACTGAGGGAGTCGTCTCAGTTTCGTGGCGTCCTGAGGGATCCTCATTTGGTGTCAGTTTTACGTTTTAAGCAAAGATATATTATTTTTTGGAAAACAGAGTGTTAGCTGGATGAACAAGTCTTTCAAACCTCTTAAAAGATGCCCCCGATCCCTGGTCATACCCACTTGCAAGTGGCCTCTCTCTTCAACACAGAGCCACAAACGGCCACTGCACACCTGGGGGACGATAAGCGTTCTGGATGTTAAAGACTCTATTTGGCGAGAGTTGATTAGACGTGGGTGGAAACCTGTGCTTTCATCTCTGAAATCGCCAAGTCCATTACGTGAAACTGGCTGGATACTTAAAGCAGTAATTCCTGAGAAATTGTCTGTGCCACATCTTGTTAAATGCTGTGTCGCATAGTTTCTCTAAACTTAAAATTCTTCTCTGTTAGGAATAAGAGACGCAGGGTGATCAGAGTGAGAGGTGACCAGAGAACTAACACTCAGTGGTACGCTCGCTCACAGTACCACAGCAAGCCAGACATTGTCCCAACATTGAAAGGGGAGGTGGATGCTGACTGAGTCCCACCCCTAACCAAGAAGCCATCTGCAGTTGCTACAGAGGAATTCTTACAGATTTGCATTGACGAGGAGGCTCGAGCAAAGACATATCTAACCAACGTAATAACTTCTGTGTTTGCCAGCCTTCCCTTAAACGGATTATCAGTACAAGTATTATCAATGTGGATTTTATATGAGAAGCCCCCCCCCCAAAGGATTCCCTAGGTGGAGAAGTAAGATGTTCACTGTAAGTTTAGTATTTTTTATTAGGCTTGTGAATCATTTCCAAAGACATAAGGCAGCAGAAAATTATTTTGAAGCTTCGTCCTCGAGTTGACTGGCCCATCAGATGAAGGCTGGGTATCTCTCATCACCACACCCGCTTCCTTTCTGTGGAGTCTGGTTCAGTAAACAGAAATGGGGAAAGGAAGAAACAGATGTCAAAGCTAGAGAGACAGGACCAAATCTCATCCCTGGACACCTCCAAATCGTGTTTGTGTTTGTGCAGATATGAGTTAAATTAATTAACCAAATCACCACCAACTTTTCCCTTCCATCTTGTCACACATTGGGTCTGACAATAATAATCACATCATTATACTGTTAGGAAGATCAGGCGAGAGGTGTTCGTTGAGCGGGTGGGGAGTTGAGACAGGGTTTTATATTGTAGCTCAGGCTAGCCTTGAACCCTTGGGAATCCTCCTTTCCCAATGTCTAGAGTTCAGGGATTATAGACATGAGCTATCACACCCATTTTACACGAAGAAAATCTAATAGAATCCTGAAATTAGCTAAAGAAACCTTGAAGAGGGACAATAGAGGGTTAATTGGATGTCACTTTTTATGACCTTTCTTCCCATAGGACAGTTTTAACTTCATGGATTTATAGATCTTTCTAAAAGATAAAAACAGTGACAAAAACTTCAGCCCCCCTCCCCACTTTTTCTCCTTTAATGCCATTTAATTTATCTTGGGGAAATTCAGAAAGCTGCTTTATCGTCACTTTGTTCTCTGGAATTCTCTGATTTCAAAAAAAAAAAAAAAAAGAAAGAAAAAACCTCTAAAATATTATTAAAAATTAAATAAGATAATATTGCCAAGGTGTTTTTCATAAAGCTTGCCACAGAATAAACATTAATCAAATTTACTGTGAGCAATCCCTCTCGCCTCCCTAGCTACAGAGATCTCAGAGCCCAGGGAAAGTAGAGTAAAGGCAAGTAGTTACTGTGAGTTTTTATTTCATTTGTTCTCTGTAATTTTAGGCTCCAGACTCATCATCGGCTGTTTATATGTTGGTTCAACTGCCCTATGATGAACTCCAAGGAATGCTTGGAGTTATTTTTCTGTTAAAAGTTATACTCTATTAAAGAGTGTCTGCAGGGATGACGAGGTGGCTCAGTGGGTAAAGGGGCTTGCCGCCAAGCATGATGACCTGAGCTCAATACTGAGGAACCACAGATAGGTGAAAAGAGAGAATGGATTTCCAAGGACCGTTGTCCTCTGGCCTCCGCACATGAAGCATGTTCTCTGAAACCTGAGTCATGACTCTATCTGGTTTCAGTGCCCTGCAAGGAGGAGTCTGTTCTAATCTTTCAGTATCTTTGAGGTAGGGATTGACGGGGACTCTGAGTACCCACCGCGGGTCTCAAGTGGGACTGCGTGGGTTGTAAGAAGTGCAGTCACTATGAGGAAGTGATTCACTAACAGTAGAGAGAGCCTTCCAACACCAGTCATGGTGGACTGGAGCGGGGACAGCCAGGGCAGCAAGGACCCTGTCTCCACTGCCTTGCGGACCATCCCTCTCAAAAGCACTCTGCCTCCCACACCAACTGTTGGCCAAAACAACCAACAGATGTTCCTCACCAGGATCAGCAAAGTCTGAGGACAGGAAGGGAACAGAAATATGAAGGAGAAGCTGAGACCACAGAAAGGAATAGGCAGAGATTCGAAAGATGGTGGAGGAGGGCTCAGGGGTCAGAGTGGAGGCTTCATGGTTAGATAAAAGGGTCAGACTGAGAAGCAGACCTATGAGGAAGCAGACCGTGTTGAAAGAAGTCACCACACTTGATCTCCTCAGAGCTCGACTGCGCACCCTGGGCTGAAAAGCCAGTGGTCAGCTGAAGAAGGAAAACACTTCTTCCCAGAATGCCATGCTTTTCCAGGAGGAACGCAGCCAGGCTAAGGGATATTCCAAGGAAAAACTTCAAGCCCCAGACCCAAACCTACGTGTGTCCCCCTCCAGCAGTTTTTCAAACAGATCTTGTGTAGCAGGCATGGGTGCAATGGGTCGTGGTCTCCTGTCTTGGATCTTGGTCCCAGACACTGGAGCTTTTGTTCTGAGTACCATTTTCGCCAGAACACAGACCTCTTGGTGCAAGACCTCAGTCCCCAGACACAGACACAGGGTGAAAGCACTCGGATTAGAATGGAGCGACATCTGTGAGCGAGGCCTCAGCTACGGGGCTTCCCACTGCCTGGTGTGTTTGTTGCTTGAGACTAGCAAGGACATAGAGCCTTCCCCTTCTGTGTTTTATGTGTGTTCTGATGGCTTCTTCCAACTACTTAGAGAAAAGCAGTCGCTCCCTTGGTTCAGTGATTGGCAGAACTTAAAACCGCGGTCACATGATGCTTGCAGGCTGGCTTCGTACCCCTGTCGTCTCTTCTGGCTGAACGGAATCTGAGGACAGGGGCACATGGTAACATTTGGTTATACCTGTCATTTTTCTAAAAGAACGTCTTGATAACTTATGGTTGGTGCTCTTCCCAGTGTCCTTCATTAATTGTCCTTTCTTAATTGTGTCCTTCAGGTCTTCCCTCTCTCTATCTGGCCTAACCTTAAAACTCCATCCATCCAACTTTAAACTCTTCTGCAAGTGTTCTCGGACCTTATGTCATCAAATAGAGTTGGGCTCCTTTTCTGGAGTCCATCTGATCCCAAACCCAGTTCTGTTCACAGCTTTGACTAGAACCCTCTTCCCTGCTGGAGAGGAAACTGCCGAAAGGCAGGCACCAAGTCTGACTTTGGTTGGTTGAACAAGCGTTTGTTAGGAACTTACTATGTGCCAGGAACTGGCTCAGACTGGGCAGTTAAGAGGCAAATAGGACATGCATAGGTCTAACCTTGGATAGCTACAGACTACCTAGCTAGACTGTCACTAAAGAGACCATCACAGCAGAAACCTGAGGGACCAGTTTTATTGAGAGCTAGGAAGGATAAAGGTAAGGTCCTAGCAGTGGGCTGTGGGCTTCTATTTTCTGAAGAGCTCTCAAAGAACTGGCATTAAATTGAGAAACCTTTAAAGAGGAAAAGATGGCTGATGGCACGGCTTAGTCAAAAATCATTTTCTTTGTGAGCATAAGGACCTTGGTTTGATCCCTGGTGCTCAACTAAGAAGCCTGGCATCATGGTGCACACTTGCAATCCCAGAGTTGGGGAGGCAGAGGTAGGCCACTCAGCCTAACCTACTTAGCAAGCTCCAGGACAATGAGAGACCCTGTCTCAAAATATAAATGGAATTGAAGAATGGTACCTGAAGTGGACCTCTGGCTTCCACCTGCCTGAGTGCCTGCACAGCACACTTGAATACCTTCAAGTACATACATGCACACACACACACTTGCACACACACACTTGCACACACACCCCCACAAGAGAGAAACAGAGAGAGAAAGAGAGAAAGAGAGAGAGAGAGAGAGAGAGAGAGAGAGAGAGAGAAAGAAAGAAAGAAAGAAAGAAAGGAGGATAAAATGAAAATAAGGAAAAAGGCAGCTTTCAAGGGGTGTTTGGGTGGGACAAGGGTGTCAGCCTCTGGCCTCTATTCATGGGTGGAGCACTTCCCAGTCCTGAGTGTAAAGTTGCAGTGGCCTTTGTTGTCTGAGACTGAGAGCATCACCCACAAAGTACAAGTCAGTAACTAAATTGAAGACTGTGAAGCTTTCCATCTAAATGGAGGTTTTACGGCTTCCAGAAACCTGTAACATCCCCCGCCCCGTAGGGATTCCACTGCGGATTGATGCGTGGCACTTTTTCAATGTCTGATTTATTCCCGGCAATAGTTTGCATTCTATAATTCACTGAAGGCTTGCTCCGAGAAGGAGAAGCGTTTTGAGAACTCCGGGGCTAGTGGTTCTCATCTGGGATAGTGTCCAGCAAGTGGGAGAAACCTCTGCTGTCACCACTAGTGTCCCTGGGCTGCTCAGCCCATGTCCTAATTCAGTTATAAAAAGATTAGGAGTCAGGGTATAAGGCCAGCCATGGAACTGCAGTACAGCCCACACCTGGCTTCCAAGGGCAGAGCTATGAAAACACATCGTACAGACAACTCCTGCTTGCCCGTGAGAGGTGACTCTGTGGTGGCTTCTCACAGTCTCTCTCTGGCCCCCGGCACTCTACAGCCCACTGAGTTCCCCTGCAGTAGCTATAAAATCTCCCTATTATGTTCAACAGGGTGTCAGCTGAGAGGTGTGGTGTTCAAGCTCATGTCCAGTGGGCCGAAATGTCTAAAATAAATGTTAGCTCATAAAACTTGCATGACGCATCCATGGGGCTCAAAGAAAGCTGACCCAACACAAAAGGAAAAAAAAAATAGTAAGTGATTGGTTTAACCCTGTAGTGAAGGGTTCAGGAATTTTTGGGGGGGTTGTTTGTTTTGTTTCATTTTTAATGTGTTTTCACCCTTTAGTCAAATAGATAAATAGAGAGAGAAATACAGCTTGCTTCTCCGAAAAGAATAAATAATAAAGTTTTTTTTTCCTAAGACTTTCAAGGCCTTTTTGGTTTCCAAAAAGGGTGAATGGAATATACATCCTTGAAGATATCCTTGAAGATAAAGTGGGGATAGGAAGGGCGTGTGGACATGGCTCAGTTGCTACAGCTCTCACAGGGCTTTGGGGATGCACTGAGTACAGTTCCCAGCACCATGTAAACACGGAGTGTTTGTGCATGCTACCCCAGCACTTGGGGATTGGAGGCAGGAGGATCAGAAGTTCAAGGGAAGATTCCACTCTGTAGGGAGTCTGAGACCAGTCTCTGTTACCTGAGACTCTGCCAAAAGAAAAAAAAAGTAACTGAAGAAAGTTTTCCTCTTGGGGAATCCACAGCGCAGCTGGAAAGACTGATATTAACCACTTAAGCAAATAATGATGATTTCCAGAATCTTAATAGCTATAGGGTTTGTTTTGGGAACTAGATCATAGGATACAGGGCTCATTGAGAACTCCCAGATAAGTTAGGATTTTACATGAGTCCTAAACGAACTCACTGGGGTCATGGAGAAAAGCCCACTGCTGTAGGAGGTAGCCAGGAGCTATGCTAGGGGGCGGGGGGGGGGGTTGGTTGAGGGGAGGAAGCAAAGGGCTGGAGAACGATGTGTGGGTGGCTGAAGTCCCGTATTGGCAGCACGGAGTTCCTTCCACATGAATGATCTTAAACAGTGAAAACTGAGTGTGGACTTCATCCTGAGTGGGATGACAATACTTCCGTAAGATGGCAGTACCTCAAAACTGGCCAGCTCGCTTTGTGCAACACCAAGATACCAGCCCAGATGTCGACAGGTGGTTTCCAGAGTATCTTAACATAGCTCAGGGCAAATCGTCCTCTCTTAGATCCTCAGAATAAACAAAGGCTCTGCCAGTCCCTCTCTCTGAGGTAGGAAGTCATTGACCTATTTGCTCAGTGAGTTTCCGGGCTGTGCAGACTCTCCTCTGCTCTCTTCCATTCCCTGGTATACATTAAGCATGCCCTTGTTTCCATATCACAAACACACATATTTGATGTCACTTAATATTTAATTCAAATAAAATACCTGTTGCATCAGATACAATGTTTACCCACATGGATCTGCATTTTCCCTAGGGAGAAAGCTTTGAATGCACTTGTGACTCTGTGCTAGCACAAAGACATTTGAAGCCGTACACAGATAGGCCTCTTAACAATTTAATTGTAATGTAGTTACCTTAATGTATAACACTTATATAAATGAAACCCACTTCAAGACCGCAATTTTGTATATGTGATGACTGATTTTTTTTCCATTGTCAATTGTAATATAAAACTGATTGTTCAAATACAATCCCATATCAGGGGTAAAACATGGAGCTGGGAATATAAGCTAATGCGTTGTTCAGTAAGAGCTGGAGAGATAAGTTAAGTGTTACTAGCACTTGCTGTTTCTTCAGAGGACCCAAGGTGGATTGTCCGCACCTGCCTAGTTTACAACCACCTAGAATTTTAGCTCATGGGGCCTGACTCCCTCTTCTGGCTGCTGTGGACATCTTAACCTGTGCACTGGCACACGTGCGCGTGTGCGTGCACGCGCGTGCGCGCACACACACACATACACACATACACACACATATATATAAATAAAAATAAATATTTAAAAGCTATGTGCATTTCAAGAGTTTATATAAAGCAAAGATTACCTGTGTGTGTGCACAAATACACACACACACACACACGCACACTGAGTCACAGATACATACATCTAAACAAAAATAAACTATGTACATTTCAAACGAGCTTATGTGAAGCAAAAAGCATCAGTTATTTCTATAACAATTATATCCTCCAGTCTGATGAAGGAAGGACAGATTCCCTGAGGCTTACTGAACAACGCATTAGCTTATATTCCCAGCTCCATGTTTTACCCCTGATATGGGTTTCCTTGCATCAAGCAAAGCCAAAGACCCAGCTGGCATTGTGCAAAGATGGTTTAAATGTTTTCAGTTTGTTAATTTGCCTGCTCCTTGTTCACCAAAGAAGGGTCCTTGCTGTAGCTTCTTAGTCTATCCGAGGGACCTCAGTTAACTTGTAAGCCAGCCTCTTTACCATCCTAAGCTGTCACATGCCATCAGGCCGAGTCCAGCAAATGTCAGCCAGAATTCAAAGCCAGAATCCTCTCTCTGTCTTCACCCTAGCTAGCAGATGGTGCTTCATCAGTCAACTCGAGTTTCCCAGTGTTGGTTGTTGACTCTGATATGTTTGACAAAGTGTGTGGGTTGTTAGACTATTTCTCCCTCAAGACAGCCTAGCAAACAAACCTTCACCTGGGGGATAAATGCTAGCCACAGGAGAGGGGATGCTGTATTCCCCGGTAGGATGCTCGTGTCATCAGCTCCTTCTGAAACCCTTCTCACAAACGTTTTTCCTCCCTGTTGTCATCTCTACACTTCTCTGTCATTTTAAAAATTATTTTTGAAGCCTCGAGTTAAGACAAGATGCCACATGAAAAAGCAGAGGGAAGGATTTGAGGATCTGTGGTCAAAATGACAGCCTGGGACCAGGACACTGATGTTGAGGTGATGTTGAGGTATCTCAGTCACAGAGTGTTTATCTGGGTCGTGGTCCTGGCAAGAAAGAGATTCCCATTAGCTGATCTTAGTGCAGGGACCAGCAGTGTTTCTCTGTAAAGGGTCAAGGAGTCTGCAGCTCATCCAGTCTCTGTAGTAGTGCCTTGGCTGGAAAGTGGCTACAGCCTACGTAAACAAATGGCTTTTTCCAATAAACCTTAATTACAACGCAACTGGTGGAATGTATTTGGCCCAGAATAATTTACCAACTCTCAGCCTAGAAGGTGAGAGTTTAACCCTTGGAATCAAACAGATCTGAGCCACACACTGGTTCTAAGACTTGCCTCTTGTGGGATCCTAAGCGAAATTCAGCAAATCCTGCATGAATTGAAATCACAGGACTTTGCACGCACTACAAAACGGGTAAATGACTCCATGATTCATTATCATGGTTTTCTTCGCAATTAAAACTAAAGACCCTGTCAGATCTCATTAGACTTTAACCAGTTTCACACTACCTCAACATTTTTACCATATTGATATTGCACATATATGTGCATAAATTTATCACATACTATGTATTATATGTGATATATACATATTGACCATGTGCTTTTTAAACCTGGTTTTATGTTAAACTATGAATTGATCATATGACAGCCTTTGCCCTTTGCTTGTCCTTGTAAATAAAGTTTTATAGACACACAGCCACACCCACTCATTACCGCATTATCCAAGTATGCTTCTACCCTACAAGCAAGGAGAGGGATTTGAGTAAGGCAGAAACAGTGCGCCCTGATCTTTTGTAGATGTTATTTGCTCACCCCTGTGCTCAGCAAAAAAACCCCATCAAATCCCATATTTGATGTGTTAGTTACAGCACACCTCTCCTTCCCCTTCCAGTCTGTGAGCTGCTGTTCAAGAATCGTGATAATTGCCATGGAGGCCCTCCAATATCAGTGAGATTCTGTGCCTGGCCATCAAGGAAGTTCAATGTGCAGGTTCCCAACTTAGTGACACCTAGTGTTTTCCCTCAGGACATCTTTTCACATAGGTCTCACCTGTACTAAGTTTACCCCAGAGTAGATTCACCCACCCGACTCTGCACAGCTTCCTAGAACACTCTTGCTAGCCCTCTGCGCAAGTCTGCAGAGAGTCTAATGTGAACATCTGTAACAGGGATATCATTATAATAGGTGTCAGAAATGCCACTGCTCTCCCAGAGCATCCGGATCTTGACAAGACAGATGAAGCCTACAGTTTTCTGTTTGTACTCGAGCTCCCAGAAGCCAGGGCTGCTGGCTTTTTCTCACGTTGTGAATAGCCAGTGGCTGTTCTTTTAGATACCCATTTGTCGGGAAGATTCTGCCTTCCAGAATTTTCCCCAAGATGTACAGGCTGCCTTGTGAAATCTCTCGTAGGGAATGGGAAAAGAGGTGGTGATATCTTTTGACTTTGTTGCTTTTCATGAGAACCATCGGGATTGTGGCTTCAACAGTAAATGTGTCAGTTGGGCCTCCCTCAGTTGAGAGCTACAAACCTCAGCCCAGCACAGCTTAAGCAATTGGCAAATTATTGTCAATTAACTAAAACACCAGGACAAGCTGACTTTAAGAATTGCTGGTTCAAGGCTTCAGGTCACATTGCAAAGGTTCTCTGTCACTTCTCTGGTCCCTGTTGGCTCTATCCCAAGCCACTCTTGCCTCTTGGTGGCCAAGTGGCAATGAGCTGACTGTCCCTTTTCTTCTCTCAGTACTAAGGCCAATCTCAGTCCTAAGACTCTCTAGTCAATGTCTCATGACCTCATGATTGGTCAGGCCCAATTTGACAAGAGATGTTGGGTGCTTTGAAGAGCTAAATATAGGACCCATAGACCTGGGGGGCACCAAGTTTGCTCACCTAAAGTCACACGCATAATAATGGGACCCCTACAGCAAGATCAGAAGGTGTTAGAGCCACAGTGAATGAATGCCAGGAGAAAAAAGTAACCAGTTCCTTCCATATGAACCCTCAGCTTGTTCTGCAGCTTGCTTTTCTCCTTTGCTTTCCATGCCAGAGTTTCTCAGTGATAGTGCTAGGCATATTTACAGCCAGACCATCCTTTGTCATGGAACCATCCTGTGCATTGTCAGACCTTGAGCAGCATGGCTGGCCCTTCTCTGTTAGACGGCAGAAATGGCTGCTCCCTGCCTCCCTGTCATGGCAGCCTACCTCCTGAGAGTCACAGGTGTTGAGGTGGAAACCATCACTATTAAATGCTTACAAGTTGAGAATGGTGGGCAGGGGGTGAGGAGCCTGCTCACCACTTACCAGGTAAGAGACACAAAAGGGACAGAGTGGATCCAGGGCTGAAACGGACACTTCAGCATCTGGTTCAAAGCCATCATTGACTGTTACCTTCTCCAAGCAGCATGCAGAGGGAAGGTTCTTCAGACCCAGAGAGACGCAGCCAAACCCACTGACAGAAGCAAGTTGAAAACGAGTCCTGGGGTCAGGAAGGTCAAAACTTGAATCCCATTTGGACCACATACTTGGTGTATAATCTTAGGCTGGTTAGTTAACATCTCAGAGACTGGGTATTCTCTCTGCTGATATATAAAGACTATGCAAGTAGTGTTCATGTAGGAATTCTGAATTTTTGGGTTGTCATGGTCACAAACATCACTGTAGATAGAATTCCCAGCCAGTATTGACAGACAGCTAGGACCAGATAGTAGAGAATGGCCTGGTGCTGTCTAGAATGCCAGGTAGCATTCTCAGCAACCTTCATGTTGGCAGTGAGATGTTCAAAGTGTTTCTAGGTGAGATGTCGCAGGTGAGAGTGCTTGCTGTGTAAGGATGAAGGCCTGGGTTTGGTCCTCAGACCTCATGTGGTGGTCTGTTTCTATAATCCCAAGACTCTTATGGAGAGATGGGACATAGAATTCCTAGTGGTTCATGGGGTAGATAGGTTGACATGGGCAGTGGTGAACCTTGTCTCAAACCTAGTGACATGGGAGGACCGAAACCTGAGGCTACCCTCTGACCTCTACACCCATGCCATGACTTGGGAGAGTGCTGTGTACACACACAGAGAGAGACAGAGACAGAGACAGAGAGAGACAGAGAGACAGAAAGACAGAGATAGAGAGAGGGAGGGAGGGAGAGAGAGAAAGAGAGAATATTTTAAAAGTGTCCCTAGACATTGTCAAATGTTTCCTGGAATGCGGACAAAATCAACTCCCTGAAACTCACTGATGTAAACACTCAGAGCCAGCATGCCCGCTTAGACAGAATAATAATCATATTGCTTTATCCTGTTTCCCAGGGCAGACTCCATGATTTTCCTAGTAAAAAGAAGAGCTACTCCCAAACCTGCTTAGGAAGAAGTCGGAAGCCCCCAGGCCTGACTCAGTCGATGATGATATTAACAGCTCTGATTTCTGGATGCACAGAGAGACGGAGAAGGCATGCACATCTCCTCTGGCCTTTATCTCTCAGTCCAGAAATGCTGCCTGCAGGCTTTCAGATCAGGCTCCTTCTATTTCCAGCTCCAGTCTTGCCCAGGGAATTCATGAAGTACGTCCAGTTAGTTGCTTAAAACGGGTCCTCCTGTCTGGCTACCAGATGGAAAACCACTGCTCCAGAGCGCTGCTCTCACGTTGTAATGAAAACGCTTGTTACCTCTAATGAAAACCATAGACCAGACCGTGAATCCTGTGGCCTTTCAGACACATGTGCACGGCTGGGCAGAAACACGGAGGTGCTGGTCATGTGAAGAGCTTTCGTTTTCCCATGATTGCCTGACACTGAGGTTCCTGGGGAGAGCGGGGTGGTCAGCAGAGTATACATCAGATTTAAAGTCTGGTAAAGTCAGCTTCCCACATTAACCATCCAGGGCCAGTAGAGCACTAGGACGAAAAACTTAGAGTATGGAGCCACTGTGGGCCCAGGGAGCCAATGTCAACGTTGAACTTTTAACATCAATGCCCTGCATAGGCTCATCTGTTTGCACACTTGTTCACCACCTGATGTCACTGTGTCGGAAGGTTGCAGAAGCTTTAGAAGGTAGGGTTTCATTGGAGGAGAGAGACTCCTGGGGAACAGGCCTTAGGTTTTGTAGCCCAATTCCACTGCCTGTCTGCCCTCTGCCTCCTGGCTGTGCATTCAGTGTGAGCAGCGAAGGCGCATACCATTGCCCATGCCTTCCTCACGATGGAGGATTGCAGCCCCCTTTAAAAATTTTCACATGATATAGTTTGGTCTTATTTTACCTCCCCCAGCTCCTCCCAGATCTCCCACCCATTCATTTAACTTTCTCTCACATACATACATACATACATATATACATAGACACATACACACATACATAGACACATAGACACATACACACATACACACATGCACATGTACATACACATATACACACATACGTGCACATACACACATACACACACACACACACACACACACACACATGCATATATACAAAGATAATTTTTTAAAGAAGTCCCTCTGGTATTGACCAAGTACTCCTGAGCATAAGTCCTAGTGTGAAGCGTGGTTGACATACCCAGTGTCACTCCACTGGAGAACACTGATTTCTACTCATCCAGCAGGTACCAATTGCAAATAGCTTCATGGTTTGGGATGGGACTTTGTGCTTGCTCCCCCTTCTCAGATTTTGTCTCATCTGAACCTGTGCAGGTCTTGTGTGTGTGGCCATAGTCTCTGGGAGTTCAAACCTGTTGGGTTTAAAAAACATGCTTTCTTTGGAGTTGTCATGGCCTCTGTCCATCTCTCCCTCCCCTCAGATCCCTGATTACACCCTTCAGTAAACATGAACCAAAACAAACATTTCCTCTTTTTAAAGATAATAACTTGGGGTCACACGCATCTAACTAGCTACATGGAACTACACATGTTGAACTTGCTAACCTGGAGAATAGAAACAGCGTGCCCTGTGTCCTAGCTAAGATGGATGAGTTCCTGAATCATTTAACACATAAGAAACACTAAAAATGTAGGATTACCTATCGTGTGTAACAAATCTACAGGATTCAAAGCCATTCCCTTCCGTTCTTCGTCTGTTATTCAACTGTTTTAGTGCATGCCTACTTTTTCTGCTGTGTTAGCAATTTGTACTTCAACCAAAAGATGAAGAGTCTCTCACTCTGTTTCTAGGTTAATAAAAGAGTAAATGACTAATGTGGAGGAAAGGCAACTCCGTTGTCCCACTGGAACCCAACTCGTGACACTCCTCAACAGAAACAAACTGTCTCCAGTCAGTTGGCCACCTCAAAAAAATTAGACAGGAAGTTGGGGGGCGGGACTTCCTTCTTTGTTCCTTCCACATATCTAGAACATTCAATTATCATGTTTTGATTTTCAAAAGGAAGTGAAGTTCCCAGGCAAGAGAGTGACAAGTAAGTTTAAGGGGATTTATTGTAGGCTTATCCCTTATCTATCCCAAGAGTCCTTTGATTTATGTGGTTTATCCTATAGCTCAAGAATAGGAGTTGTTAGACCGAGGAAGAATGCAGTTCTGGGGCCAAGGTTGTGGTTTGCTGTGTCCTTGGGTGGTTACAATTCTCTCTCTTAATATATTTTCTTACCTTTAGGTTTCAGCATGATTTAATTGCCAGGAAAGCTTTGCCTATGTGTTGGGACCACTTCCAAATGCCACCTTGTGGTCCTACAAATAAATCTAGTTTCAACAGAAAAAAAAAAAAAAATGGAAGGTGACTCACCCTCCCTGTTGACAAAGTATCAGCAGGGGAACGGGAGCACCTGAGGATGCAGTCAGGCCCTGTGAGGAGAGGCAAGGCATGGGCTACGAAGTTTCTTCCCACTAAAGTGGGGTTTTCTTGTGGGGTTTCTGTGAAGGTCTCAACTCCCAATTGAGACCCAAAATCACTAAACCCAGCTGTTGTCTCCTGATGCCTGTGGGAGCCCTCTGCACCTCTCTTATACCAGATACACTCCCAGATTATAGCGTAGGCTTGGCCACCTCTTCCAAGAAACATCCCACAGTCTCTCACATCGAAAACATAATCATCAGGATTCCATGGTTGATTTTTTTCCCCAATATTCTACACTTATTGCTTTTGTTTTGTTTTGTGTTGCTTTGCTTTGCTTTGTTTTGTTTTCTATTCCTGTCCCTACTAGTCCATAGATACCACAATGGAAGGGATCTACTTCCAAGAACCCACAGTTTGCCTACTGGCTTACTGTGTATTCAGTACCTGATGCTGGGCTCAGACTACTGTCGAGTGTGGCTAGCTTTGGGGGATGCTGTTAAGTCCATGAGATTGCTAGCTTTGAGACTTATGGAGACGTGTGTACTTGCCTGAGACCCCACAGAAAGTAGATGATTCAACCTGGCATGCAGGCACGGAGTCCTGATCCCTGGCCCTGCCTGGGGTTAACCTATTTTCAGTCTCTTGGCTTTCATGTGAAAGACCTGAAGGCCTTGGCCTTCCCATTTTCTGAGGCGTTGCCAGGTGGTCCCAAGCCACCTGTCATTTTGCCAAAGTCTAAATCCCCTGCCTGTCTCAGTTTTCTCTCCCTGGTAACATTCAGAGCTCATGTTGCATTAAATGGTTAAAGGGGGGAAATGTATGTCATTAAACCCGTCAATGACAGAGTCGAGTTAGTATTAGGAAATCCTAGCATGGGATAATGCTTTTGGCAAGATCTCATCGGAGCAGGAAGCCTGCACTGGAGAAGGTATGCAACCAGAGAGTGAGGGGCATCTGTTTGTCTTCAGTTTCTCTGACAGCCAGGATGGCTTGTTTGTGTCAGCATTCTCTAGGATGGTAAATGTGATCTCACAGAAAGGTCAAAGTCCACCAGACCTTTTTGCCTGCTCAGGGGCCCGCCCCAGGCCTCTTCTCTCCTGCCCCCTGGTCCCTTCTAAATTAAATCACATTCCACTGCCTGTTATTGGATAATGTCTGAACAAAATACTTTTGCACACACTCCTCGCTTAAGGCGAAGCAACTGGACTGGAGTGCTGCTGGCTACGGGCCATGGACTAATTGCTCTATGCCCATTTCCCCTCACCAGAGGCACACCCAGCATTGACAAATCCATGGCCATTTCCCAATTTTTTTCAGGTCTCTGAAACAATCCGTAGAATATTCACTGGGGTGAGGGAACCACCTGGATGGGGTGGACCAGGAAGCTAATTCTCCACAGGCATCGGCACCTTCAACTTGGGCTGGTTAATCTCTCCTGTTATTTTGATCCTAGCAATCTGGGTTTTTAATTTCCTGTAATCCAGAAAGGAATGTGTTCTCTTCCTTAAGGACATCTGTGGGATCTGCCTTTCTTGTTCCAGAAGAATCCTAACAGAGATGTTTTTGTCAATGGCTGGATATTTCATTAGAAATCCAGAGATGCCCCGTTAACTCAAATTATTTTCGTGGCTCTGATCAACTTTCAGCTTAATAATTCATGATGTTTAATAACCTGTTCAGATCATTGCCAAAATTATTGATTTAATAATATTTGGTTATTAAGAATGGAAGATGGGGAGGGGTTTCTTATCATTACATCAATTTCTGTCTTATTGCCTTGCAATTCTTGAGGAGAGCCTATACTCATAAAGACCTTTAATATCTTGGTTTTTTGTTTTTGTTTTTTGTTTTTTTTGGGAAATAGTTCTGAGTTTTAAAATATGATTTACCTTCACTTTTATTTCCGTATTTTGGAGGCCGGGTCTTTTCTTGATGTTTTGAGCTATGATCTCATTATGCAGCCCAGCTGACCTTGAACTTAGAATCCTCCTGCGTCCTCTTCACATGAGCTTGCTGGGTGCTAGGCCTGTGCAGCACAACGGTCTGTTATCCGCATTCTTGAGCTTCAGAGGTTACAAGGAAGACATCCAATTAATCTAACGAGTCATGATTGAAACACTTCCCAAGAGTTTGGAGACGCCATGCACGCTTGGGCCCCCAGTCCCTGCAGTTTCTCCAGCCGGTTTCAGCAGGTTCTTTTTCATCTCCTTTTAAAATCATCCTTAATCGAATCATATTGTGATGGCTTCCGCGGTTTCCCTTCCGGGAACACACTTTACAATCTGAAATTAGAGAGGAGCTGGAAAATTCATCATGAACTTGTTTTGGCAATGTGGAGTTTCAGACCTCTTCCTCCTAGGATCTCCTGCAGAAGTCGGAGCTGCGAAAGGGGAGGGAGAGGTCAGTGCTTCCCCTCGCTTGAAAAAAAAAAAAGTAGAAACCAAATGCGTGGACTGCATACATACTAACTGATTACCTTATAATCCCAAAGTCCTCAAGTTTTATTTTTTAACTTTAAAATAACCCATTTAGAGACTAACCATGGTGCTACATACATTTCAGTTCAACACTTCTAACGCAGAGGCAGGGGAATCTCTGTGAGTTTGAGATCAGCTTGGTTTACACCATGAGTCCCAGTCTACTAGCCAGGGCTGCATAGTGAGACCCTGTCTCCAAATAAATTAGTTAAAATGACTTCTTTAGGAACTTCATTTGCAAGTTGCCCTCATTGTTGTTAGAATATCCCGATCCGGCCTCTTTCCGCAATAACAACTACTCCTTCAGGCAATGTTTCAAGAAGAACCCTCTTTAGCCCGAATTTTATTCAAGACCTAATGGTGTTATGGCACATGTCCAAAACTTAACCTATCAGGCAGTGAGAAATTTCCTCATAGCTCTGTGTCTCAATAGAAACTGACTTCCTGCATTGGAGATAAAGGATGATATGTATACAGCCTGAGTTAAGGGGATCATTAGACTTCCCCTACCCAGGGCTCTGTGTGTTCCGAGCATGCTGGGACTGTGCCTTGCTGTGAGTGAATCCTCGTTTCTATTCAATGTCAAGGACAAGAGAAGAAATTCCTTTCAAAAGGACATGGATGGAAAACCGCCTGTGACTTAACCGAGCCAGCAGCCAACCTATGCAAAGCTCAGAGAGTAGCCATGGCTTCCTAGACAGGTACACATTGGATCTTTGCTGCGGCCTGTAGATCCCCTTCATCAGCCAGCATGAAAATGAGCCATTTTCTGTAGAATAAAAATGGCAGCTTGGGATTCCATCGTGCAGCCCAGCTAGAGCACTGATCTTCCAGCGGTGTAGCCCATGTGGTGTGTGTCTCACCTTGATTTCTGCTACTGTCAAACACTCTAGCCAAAAAGGAACTTAAGGAAGGAAGTGGTTCATTTCATCTTATAGGTGACAATCGGTCTTTGGGAAGCCAAGGCTAGCCCACTGGCGATTCCTTCACCTCCGACCAAGAAATTCATTTCACACCCAAAGAAGCATAGCAGAGCCAGGAAGAGCTCCTCACTTTACGGGCTCATGCTCAGCTAGCTTTGTAACGCAACCTAGGTTCTCATATCTAGAGATAAGGCTACCCACAATGGGCTGACCTTCCAGCATCAATTAGTGTGGGTGGGGCCCTCCTGCATCAGTTAGTAATCAAGACAACCCCCAGACATGCCCATGGGCCAATCAGGTCTGAGAAATCCCTCAACTGATGTTCCCTTTTCAGATGATTCCAGGTTTAACTGTCAAGTGGACAGTTATAACTAACTAGGGCAGTGGGTTATATCAATGGAGGGGGCGGGAGATTAGAATACACCTGAGTGCCTTGCCTGTAGCAAAGGACATAAAATACACTTTGTTGTTCTTTTTACACATAAACACCAGTGCTTTGGATGACATTGCAAAAATTATCCAAAAGCCCCCAAGTTTCAGAAGGCCCTACTACCTCCATGTAGAAAGACAGCCGCAAGTCCTATTCAGGAATGCTACCTCTCCAGTACATTGAAATACGCAATTCTTGTATTTAAAGAGCTGACTACAAGAGAGGTCATGACTTACACCTGCTTCTGCCAGCCTGCAAAGGTCGAAGGAACAGTGTTGTGGACCTCTGCCTCTCTAGCTAAGTGATCAGCACACAGCTTTCAGGATCTAAGGAAGAAGTTGAGGACAGCTTCGAGATGACATCAGATCGTGCCAGGAGCCCAGTACCTAACTGATAGGATTTTTTGAGGAAAGATACAGTGTTACATGTAAGCTAAGAGGAAGTGGGAAGTCAACATTGTTGCTCAATTTGGAGGAAAAGCAAAGCACTACAGCTTGGCTTTGAACCAGTATAGAATGGCCAGAGTGGCCATCGTCCATGCTAATTTAGTTACAAGTTATTTTGCTTGTTCTTCTGGCTGATAAATGTGAGGCTCACAAACTAGCCCAACACCTAGAAAGTTCAAGTGCAGGTGTAACCTTTACTGCCGCCCAGAGGCACATCCGGTTTGCTGCTGTCAGCGCCTCGAAGCTGGCCACTCACAGCATGGCTTTTCCGATTCAAGTTCTGATATTTCGTGATGAAGCCTGCTACTGCCTCCCGGATTTTAATATTCATTGAGGTGCTGACACAAATTCCACGAGAGCTTATTACCAGCATCTGTGAACTTGCACCAGTTTTAGGAGAAGAGAAATGGATTTCACCTGAGAATGTCCTTAAAGTTATGTCAGAACCCAATTGATCTGATGGACTTTTAATGACTTCACTGATAAGAGACCTAGTGACTTAGACCTCCTCCAGCCGGTCTAAAAGGCTGATGGCAATTTGCATGGTCTGATGAGATCCCACATGGGAGGGATGGACCTTCAAGTTCAAAGAGATTGCACACAACTGACGTGATGTGAAACTCCGTAAGGCTAGGTAGAGAAACCACCACCAGGCACACATACATGTGTTCCCGAGACATCTAAACGCATACACCGAAGTTAGAAAGCACTGGAAGAACTGGGTAACTAAAGGCCGAATGGTTGAACAGACGCACTCACGTACTCAGAGACACCCGACCAGGAACAAGGAAAGAGAAAAGCAAGAAACAAAGAAACAATTTAGGCTGCTAAGAGCCCTGCTAGCGATCAGCAGAAAGCATCCCTTACTTGCATTTTAAGCAAATCGGAGGTTTTAGCGGGACATTATCACCTGCAGAGCCCAGTAATGGGTAATTGGGTAAGGAAAAGGGCCATGCATTTCTGATTAATATTTACCAAAGTCTGTGTGTGTTTTGCCTCAAACGTTAATGACCTGGCAGATGAAGTTGAACAGAAAGGATAGTGTGTCTTTAAAATGGGGTATTGTGCTCCTCAGACACTGCCTCCTCTCTGCTTGGCGTATGATGAATGCCATTCTTTAATGGCAAACTGGTGTTCGTAAAGAACTTATTACGGAGACTCTGAGGAGCCAAGAATGAAGGAATGCCTGACTGGCATCAATCAATCAGCCCCCTTTTAAACACGAACTGATCCTTCCTTTTCAAAGTAACAGTTCACCCGAAGGTCTCCAACATAAATATGTGAGCCTTCGGAGCCATTACAGTGCCTGGTCTTGCTCACCAGTTCCGTGTACATTTGGGGACAAAATGGCTCCTACCAGTCCTGGCAGGGGTTAATTATTGGCACCTGCAAAATAACAATAGCCAAATAGCAAAGTATAGAGGCATGTTTAGTTAAAGATCTGCATCCTCGGAGACAGAATTCAGGTGAGAGCAGCCCTGGGAAGAGCTGGTTGGTGAACCTGACCCGGATCATCGAGGGTCTATAGACTGTTCAATTCTTGGGCCTTGTTGGTCCACTTTGAGGCCATATGGTACTTGGGATGATTTTTCTTTCCTTGCTTAAAAATCTCTATTGCATGGTGGTTTGGTTTTATTGAGACAGGGTTTCGTGTAACCCAGAATGGCCTCGAAATAGATGTGTTGCCAAGGATGACCTTGAACTCCAGATCAGATGCTCCTGCTTCATCTCCTAGGGGCTGGGACTATGGGTGCTTGTCACCACACACAGCTTTGAAGAACTAGAAGGCAAGGTTTCTTCCCTGTCTACCTGACACTAGGCTGGGCTACCCTTCGCTATGCTGGGGTTCCTCAACACAGTTGCCCTGGGACTCGACACAGAGATCAGACCCTGAAAAATACAGGTGAATGAATTGTTCTTCTTCCCCAGTACCTCAGTCATCCAAACTCCCTGTCCCTCCACGCCCTGCTCAACTGTAAATTCTCCTGAACTTTGTATGTGCACATACATACAAACATGCATACATACATACATACATACATGCATACATACATACAGCTACCCAGTAGTTGAGAACTCGAACTCGAAAACTTCATGGGCTCAGTTCTTTCTCTTTTTCATGATAGCCATGTGACCTTAAGAGAGGAACTCTCAACTTCCCCAAACCTCAGTTTTCTCATCTGTAGTCTACAAAGGGAATTCACAGGAACCTGCAACGTAAGGTCATAGGAGAAAAAAAAACTCCTGTCATGTAACACATTCGTGACTACTATGTTTGTTGTTCTTTTATCTCTTGAATGGGAAGATTCCACTTCCTCCTCCTCTACAGGCATGGTTTGTGTGTCTCTCTCAGGCCCTTTGTAGCATTACAGACTATTTTGTGAAGCTAAGTTAGGGTATGTCATGTGATCACCCCTAGACAACAGGCTAAAGTACCCACAACTGGGGTCACTTAACATAATGAGAGCCCACACCTGTCTGTGTGTGTGTGAGTGTGTGTGAGTGTTTGAGTGTGTCTGTTGAGTGTGTCTGTGTGTCTGTGTGTATGAGTGTGATTGTGTCTGTATGTGTCTGTGTGTTTCTGTGTGTGTCTGTGTGTGAGTGTGTGAGTGTGTGTGTGTATGTGTCTGTGTGTGAGTATGTGTGTGTGAGTATGTGTCTGTGTGTGAGTGTGTGTGTGTATGTCTGTGTGTGTCTGTGTGTGTGTGTCTGTGTGTGAGTGTGTGTGTGTACATGAGAACTCTTGTACTGCCCACATAATCCTTGAGGGATTATAGATGGAGCTGAATCCTCCACTTCCTCCTGAGTAGAAAGATGTCCTAGCAGGTGTGTCAGGACTCCTTGGACTCTGAGTTGGTTAGGACTCTCCTAACTCCATGAGGGCATATTCTTGAAACCTGCTGCTCTATTCTGACTCCAGAGTTCTTCAGCTAAGAGAATGTGACTGTAGTGACATCTGGCCCTTCTCCTCCCAGCACAATAACTCAAGAGAAGTTTTCTCTTCATCAGGATGGGTCGACATTTTCTCTGTAAATGACAATTTGCTTAACTGTAGACTTCTGAGCTAGATATAGTGCCTGATACCTGTAATCCACACACTTACAGGTGAAGGCAAGATGATTGTTGTGAGTTCAAGGCCAGATGGAATGAATACATTCACACATACATACATACATACATACACACACACATACATATGTGCATGTATACATATGTGCATACATGCATGCATATATGAAATGTGGATTTCTACACTTTATTTTTTTAAATTCAGAAATCTAGCCGTGGGGCCTGAGAATCTGAATTTTAACTGCATTCTGACTCAAGTTCCCAGGCACTTATTTTGAGAACTGAAGTTTAAAATAAAGCAACGTGAAGCCGAGAGGCGTTTGCATGTGACACAGCCCCTGAGCGCCTGAGCCTGCAAGTTCTCCATTTTTATGAGGGGAGCAGGCCAGAGTTATTTTCCTCCTTGCTCTCTGTCATGTTCCAGGTAGTGAAATGATGTAAACGGGGGGGCGGGGGGGGAGAGAATTTTCATTTTAAGAGCAAAGGTCATATCTGTACTCCACGGTCCCCAGCTCTTAAAATCAAGGCACCGGAGGAGAGAAGGCAGGACCACGCTTTTACAGCCCCAGCTGGAAGGAGCATGTGTCGTGCCGAAGACAAAGGGAGGCGCAGGCAACAAGTTCTGAGAATAATTTCTGGGTATCAGGAGTGGAGAGTGATTTTAGATTATGCTGTTCTGGAAGCTTCTATCACCAGGTGCACCAAAGAAGCTTCCATATGGCTTCAATATCCTGGGGGGCGGAGCCCCGATGCATAGTTGAGCCTAACCCAAAGCTATGAAATAATCCATTCTTGGTCTATTTCTAGATAATGAATCTCTCCTCCGTATCCAAGACCTATTTAATGATTAATTTGAGTTTTCCCACAGCCACGAATCTGTATCCTCAGGAGTAATGGGGCCCATGTCCGGGTGATTTATTTAGAAACAAAAGCTAAGAGTCTACTCTTCCCCTCCGTCCACTTCTCTGTTCGCCAGCAGCCTCGTCCATTTCCTCCTTCCTCTTCCTCCGATTCTGAAGAAAATTCTGTCTTCTGCCATCTCACAGCTTGAATTCTTTCTAGTATCTCTTCCTAACAGGGCACTCTTCAAAGGGAAGTCCTAGGGCTGGGACGATGGCTCAGTGGGCAAAGCAAGCGCTTTCCTCGAAGATGGGAAGGGAAAACCTGACTTCAGATCCCCAGGGTCACAGACACATAAAGGTTGGAAGGGGAGAACATATGCAGTCCATCTGTCTGTCTGTCTCTGCATACAGGCCTCTTTACCAAGCCACCCTCTGCTGTATCTCCCTGTTCGCAACCTCCCCCACTCAGTAGGTCTTCAACCCTGAAGACATCATCATGTCATCTGTCCACTGACCTCCCCTCCAAGCTAACCCCAGCTGCTTAGACTGCATTGCCTCAGTGCGCAGCCTCTGTGTCCATACACAGCCTCAGTGTGCCGTGCGCAGCCTCAGTGTGCCGTGCGCAGCCTCTGTCCATGTTTACAGCGGGTGTTACCAGCACTTCCCCTGATTTATTTATCATCCCCTGTGTCGATGTGGAGGTCAATTCTGTTGCTTCATTGGCTGCCATGAAAACAGAAGCACACAGTCAGTCAACTTTGTGGGACTTGGAGAGATGTTCCACCCCTTTTCTGGTACAATGCTTTTTCTCTTTCTTTACCCTGATGGCCCTATAAATGTCACTGCTCCTCCAGATATTTGCTTTCTTGGCTTCTCATCTCACTTCATCTTTCAGCTCAGAGATCCCAGCGCGCTGCCTGCAGGCAAGGCGTAGCAACAGAGATACAGTCAGAGCCTCAAACTATTAAACCACGTTAGCACACTGGAGAGGTGACTCAGTGAGAACAAACGACGCTTGGTGGAAAGTGTGAGGAACCGAGTTCAGATCCCCGGAACAGACAAAAAAAAGGCAGCCACGTTAGCACAAGTCTATAATCCCAGTCAGCAGCGGAAACGGGAGAAACCCAGGAAGTGAGGGCCAGCCACGCTGCTACATGACGGTAAACAAGAGACCTTCCTCCAACGAGGTAGAAGGCAAGAGCTGATTCCAAGTGTGTCCTCTGACCTTCACACATAGACACACACATACACGGGGGGGGGGGGGGGTTAATTTAGCTTAAAACTTCAATTTTTAAACTAAGATTTCCAATGTCTAATTTTTGTTTGTTTGTTTGTTTGTTTGTTTGACTCTGAGCATCTTGCCATACTAAACTGTTGTTTCCACGTGACCATGGCTAGCTGGAGCTGAAAGCGGTATAATTGCCTGCTCCAGCCATCCTCACTGCATCCGGTACTGTCTGGCCCCTTTGGATATGTGAGATTGTCACTCCTGGGAGCTATCCTTGGCTTAACTAAGAGTCTACAAAACAAGAAAAGCCCATTAGTTGTGTCCCATGCCCACCTGGCCTGTAAATCTATAACCAACTCCCAGGTTCCTTCCCGAGCCCAGGCCTAACTGGGTGTTACTGGTTAATCTTCATTACTGGAGCCTGGCTCTCCTTTCTCCAGTGTAGCATGACCTTCAGAATTTACTATTCCATCTTACAGAGTGTTTGTACTGAGAATCCTTTTCTTATTCACTCTGTGTTTATATGTGCACACACATCCCACGCGTGTGTGGAGGCTGAAGATTGACACCGAAGATCTCCCTCTACAGCTTGCTGGCTTATTTTCTAAGACAGGGTCTCTCTCTGAACATGAAGTTGACTGAACGGCTAATAGTTCACTAATAGGAACAGCCACCCCCAGTCTGCGTGCATTGCTGTACTGGGCTTGACAGAAAAGTGGAGGATGGAGAGGTGGTTCAGTGGTTAAGCACATTGGGTTCTCTTCCAAAGGACCTGGGTTTGATTTACAGATCACACTATAGCTCCAGTTCTAGGGGGGTCCAGTGCCCTCTTCTGAACTCTGCAGGGACTACACTCACATGGCATATATATGTGCCAACAAGACATTTCTTAAGCGTGTGCTTGAGATTCGAACTTGGATCCTCAGGCTTATTCAGCAAGGACTTTAACCCTGGATTGGGGATTCGGAGGGGAAAGATGTTAGGCACCAACGCCAGTTGAGAATCACCGTCCCAGGATAAAGATCTAGTCACAGAATAAAAACACACAAGCCTTAGCCTTAGCTGAGAAGCTGTTGCTGGGTGATGACTGCCAAGGGAGGGGTGGTCACGTTTTCAGGGATGGGTCTCTGGTAGGGTGCCCACGGTTGAGAGGATGTTCGCATTGTGTGCATGTGGGGACAGGCACTGCTTCCCAAGTCTCCTTCTGAACGGTGAAGGTACAAGTGTGTGATCACCCACAACTTCCAGGGGACACTGAGGTGAAATTCCAGCACACCTGTAAGAGAGGAAGTTAGAATCTGTGTGCGTAGATTTCCCCCCATCCCATCCCATTGAATGTCTCATAACAAAACATAGAGTCCCACATGAAATTAATAGAAATTTCTTCAATCCATTGACCTAGTGTCCATCCTGATGAATCCATCTTAATACCTTAATTATGGCTGGGAGGCAGGTTGCCCTCTAACTCGCTGGTCCTGTCTTCTCTGTCCTTCCTTCTAGTTACACTTAAGCTTTTTAAAAAAAATTTAATCTTACGTTTATTTATTATAAGTGAGGTGTGTGTGTGTGTGTGTGTGTGTGTGTGTGTGTGTGTGTGACATGTACGGGTACACATGTGCCACAGGTATGGCTGGAAGCCAGAGGCCACCTTCCAGGAGTCCGCTCCTTCCTTCTACTGTGTTGAGGCATGGTTGCTTTTGTTGTTTCTGCTGCCGCATTTCCTGAGCTAGGTCAGCTGGCCCACTGCCAGCTGAGACCTGCATCCACCTCCTGTCTTGCCTTACTACAGATCAGAGCCACTGCAACTGGCTTTTATGATGGGTTTCAGGACTTTAACTTGGCTCCTCTGGCTTGTGTGCCAAACACATTTTGCCTGTTAACCTACCTAGGTGGTCCTGGTTCGGGGGATACTGTACTTACTGTGTGCGGTGGCGGTATGTATAGCAATGTGTGTGGAGCTCAAAAGAACTTTGTGGCATGTGTTCTCCCCTGCACTTTTTGTGGGTTCCAAGAATCTAACTCATGTCATCAGGCTTGTGCGGTAAATGCTTTTTACCCAGTGATCTATCCTGCCAAACCCCACCCTTAAATTTATATTCAGATACAGGAAGATCCTAGTAAGAAATTCATAACATGAACATAAAATTTTCTCTACTGACGTGGCAGGTATGAGTTTGAACATTTCTGATCTTTCCTTTCAGGAGAAGGCCTGGGAATGAGGTGGACAAGAAAGGGGGCCACGAAAGTGAGCCACAAAAGTGGGCCACTAAAGTGAGCCACGGGGCAACTCCACAAGCAAGCCCTGCGCTGTGCAAGCTCCTGGTGTCTGCCGAGCCTAAGACTGTCAGCAGCTTGCAAGGGGACTGAAATGATAAGTCCTCCATGTCTTTCTCTCTCTGCCGATGAGGCAGCCTGCATGAGTCCCGTGTCAGAGAAATGGAAAGAGGTGGTCTCCATATTCTCTCTAGCGTTGTATCTTCTGTCTGTAGACAGTCTAGCTTACAACAGATTAACCGGCTTGACATCTCCAGAGAAAGCCAGGAGAATGATGTTTGCTGACATTATCAGGAAGGAATTCCTGGAGGGCAGTTCTCTTACTTTTCCCCCCTTTGGCTTTCCAGAATCTGTTTGTTTGTTACCGCTGTAAAGTTGACTCTCCTTATTCTGTTTCTGCTTATCTCTCCGAAATAGTTTTACGTATCTAACCATATTAAATCCACTTATTTACTGTCTGTTTATCTCTGCTTGGTGTGTTGAATGTTTATTTATAAGCCACTCATGTATCTAAAATTTACCTGACGGTTGCTTGTCTATTTCGTTTGCTGGCATGTGGCCGATGGGGCTGCGCATATATTTGCTACGTTCAGATAATAGGAGTCTCTTGGTAAACATAACTGTTTAAAAGCTCTAAAGAGAGGCCCTGAATATCTACAAGGTAAATAAAGTATTCTTCTGCACCCACAATGTACCCTGATAATACCCAGAAAAAAAAAAAAAACAACCTGTGCCCTCAAACTGACTTTGAGTATCTGAACAATGACAAAACACAGCTTCCTTTAAAAGTCATTTAATCCTCTCTCTACCTTGTGCTTTTGATACCCCTGGCTTCTTCTCTTATCACAAATTAGTAAGTCTTAGACTTTGTAAGTGTCCCCACCTATAGTGTCAGAACCCCATGCAAAGATCCGGCTGTGAATGAACTATCCAGTCTCACACAACACTGGCTCCTGGGCATGCAGCTTAGTGCAGAGATCACGACCAGAAGTCAGTCTTCACATCCCTCAGTGTGGTGGCTACACAAACCCATCTCAGCCACAATTCCCACTTTCCTAGCCTGATCAGTGTAGCGGGTACATATTCCCCTGCGGTGTGCTCCAGGACAGAGGTATCCAATGGGGGATCAGAGTCCACTGAGTGCTCAGAAGCCAGGCTGGGAAGCCACACACCAGTCATGTGCCTGGCCTCCAGCCTTACCACAGGGGGGAGTTTTGGACACACTGGATACATCCTTGAACTTCTGGGATGCCATCAGGAACACAGACACAATGTGGGTGTGTCCCAATAGTGTGTCACAAGGAAAACTGAGAGGAACCATGCTGACTATTCTAGGTACAGCGAATGATCAATAATTAATAGTGAGTGTTGCTTCCACTGCCATGGGGTCGGACACTCACTCCTTTTGACTATCTCTGTCAGCAAGTCGGGAAATGTGGGTGCAAGGTCTGAGGGCTGGCTCAGTCGGTCAACTGTTTACCTTGTAAATCTGAGTTTGAGCCTTCCAGAATATGTATTAAAAATCCAGGAGAGATGGACACATACATACTTATAAGCCTAAGATCGAGGAGGTGAAGTCAGATGGATCCCTGGTGCACTGGCTAACCAGCTTAAATTATTTGGGTGGCTGTAGGCCAGCGAAAGGGCCTATAGCTCTTCAAAAAATAAAACGGATGGCAGCCAAGAAAGGATACCTGAGGCTGACCTCTGGTCTCGTCACTTGTACACAAGGACACATAGCACAAACATGGGCATATGCAGGTACATAGGCACACACTAGCATACACACACACACACACACACACACACTCACACACACACACACACACACACGTAGGTACGAGATAGACAGAGCAATGAGACTGTCATGGAGTATTGACTGACTTTCACTCTAGGTCTCCCCCAAATGGCTGCCTGTGCACAGAAGAAGCAATGCTGACACACGAGTCTCATCCCCACAAAATCCCCCTGAGAGAAGGGGTGGGGAGAGACATGATTATTGGGTCCTTCTGCTTGGATAATGCCATGCCTGGGGTATGTGCATGTTTGCCTCCAGCAAATTCTAAGGCAGGCAAATGGCCTAAGTAGGAGCTTACGGATATTTGGAAAGCATCTCCTGCAATGCTGAGACGGAAGACCGGGGCTGGGTTTCAGATCGAGCCATCTTCCCTACATTAGGTAGTATGTGCTGTGGACAGGGTGAGGTGTCCTGTGGAGAGGCCAAGTGAAACCATGTTGTTCTTCCTGTGTTCCCTGTCATACTACCCATCCACCGGTTTCCTCTCCGTGTATGCACCACACACTGTCAAGTCCTACTTCATGTTAGGTATGGCACTGCGTCTTTGCCCTCATGGATCGTCACTTCTAGAACAGAAGGAAACCTTAAACATGCCATGCAGTTTTGGATAGGAGACAGGGGAAATCCTGGAAATTCTCTAGGCCAGCTAACCTGGGGGACAAAAGAGAACCCACCTCAACGAGATGAATGGAGAGAATTGTCTTTGTCCTTTGACATGGACACCCATGCTACACACACACAGACACACACAGACAGAGAGAGAGAGAGAGACAGAGAGAGAGAGAGAGAGAGAGAGAGAGAGAGAGAGAGAGAGAGATCATATACACAATAATAAAAAATAATAATTAAAATAATTAATAAACTTAAAATCAGATCCACGGCCAGAGACACTCAATACAAATTCTTTGGATGGCTGAGCACAAATATGAATTTGAGCACTGATGGGTAGCAGATGCTCACAAAGTGTCCCATAGTGACACACACACCTAAAATATCTTCAAGGGTCAGAAGGAATCGGCCACCTTCTTGTGCTGTCTCTCTGTCTTTCTCTCCTCTCTTGTCTCTGATTTGTCTACTTTGATCCTAGCTTTTCAGACTGTCATCTCCCCTACCTTGGAGCAAAAGGTGAAATCCTGTTTCTGTACCATCATCAGCTCCAAGCATTCCTGCAAGGGGCAGGGGGAGGAGTGTTTCTCCTGTTAACCCCAATCTGAGGCCAGGGTCCTGCTCCAGGAGCTGCTAACACCATGGTCGAGGCCTCGGATCTTAGATCCCACTTTCTCAGAGTGTCTCAAGAGGATCTTTCCAGACCAACAACACAATGGCCTCATAATATATGTGAGTATCTTAGTCTAGGACAGACCAGGGTGCTTATGCAAGTGGCATTTCTTTCTCAGAGTTCTGATGAGGGTCTACTTCCTGGTTTACTAACATGGAAGGGCAAGAGGACCAGAAGTGGGATAGGAAGACAGGAAATTACCCTAAATCTCTTACTTTAAGGTTCTGATCCCATCATGTGAGCTACACACACACACACACACACACACACACACACATACACGCATGTGCGTACACACACAGCTTCACCACCTACCTCTACCCCACCTACAAACACACACTCATACACTCACCACCCCACCTCCACTCCATTTATATACACACATATACACAGGCACTTGAGCACATACACTCACACACACACACATTTGTGTGTGCGCACATGTGCATGCACACACACACACACACACACTCACCACCCCACCTCCACCCCAGACTTAAACGCTTCCCTCACAGTACTATGCCATTGGGGGTCAGGCTTGGAGACACAGACAGAAGGTTGCAATCCATTACACGTGGCAAGCTCTGCCTTTGCCCTCCCTCTAGGTGCCTGCAAGAGACAGCACAAGGCACCCATACCCTCCTTAGCAAGTATATATGAAGTTACCTACATGGCTTAGGCCCTTTGTCTACCAGACAAGCGACTCAAACACCCAGTATCAGATGCAGTTCTAGGCTCCAGAGTATTAGAAGAGAAGATGACAGCCCAAGGTGCCCATCCTCCAGTGAGGGGACTTGGCTGACAGGTGAGTGTGGAGGAAGACCAGCTACTGTCAAAAAGCCTCACAGAAAGAACTTTAGGTTGAGCAGAAGCCTAGGTATAGTGTGGCTGCCATGTGTGCAAACATCCAAGACAACAGTTGCCACAGAAGTCGGAGCCATGAGTGCAAAGGGCCCACAGCAGACTCACTAGTGCTGTCTCACACTCGGGAGTACAAACTGACACAGTGTGTTTTAAAGCCAGAATCATGACAAAAGCAAGCACATGCCACTGCAATCCTACACTGCTCTCCCATTTAATCTTCTGGCTCTGCAGTGGGCCCAATTAACATTTCTGCATAATCTAAGGAAGGTCTTGTAAGATTTCCCTTCGTACATCAGACTCCTCATCACCAAAGGGTAGAAGTGGCAGCCAGGTGAGGAGCCTGAGAGGGATCCATCCTCATGAAGTCATGTGACAGTTATGCTACACAGGAGTGACAGGCATATCTTCCCCTTGATCACGCAGGAGATCTGTGGAATTGTACAGTAACGGATTGTGCTGTTGGTCCCAACTGCTTGATTGACAGGCTCAGAAAATTTACTGGTACATTTCTGGGGTAGAATAAATATCCAGGTAGGAAAGCTGAACGCCTTTGAGGACCTTACCTACAAAGCCGCCTCCTGGAGAGTCTGGGGACTCTGGAAGAAAGACATTTAGAAGGATTTTCTAAGATATGGATACAGTTAAACCGGGGAGGTGAAATGGGAGAGTAAAACTGAGAAGATGGGGGAATAAGGAAGCGGGGGGGGGGGGGTGGGGGGGAGGAGGGGGGAAGAAGGGTCATCCCAGTCCAGTCCAGTCTATTGGAAGCAGAGCCTGAGGTGGGGATCTGGGAACAGGCATCTGAATGAGGGAGGAGCCCCAGGAGTGAAGACCACAGGGGAGAGCTGGTCAAGAGTAGGAGGTACAGTCTCTGCTAAGTCCCTGTTCGTATCTGAAGCACAGACAAGTGGCTTGGAGACACACATCATGGTGCCCGTGTTCTTTTTCGTGCTGTGAGACAGGCTTCTGCCCGCCCATGTCAATCAACCAAGAATTTGAAAGAGATGCCCTGTTCTGAGGACAACATCTGGAGCAAACTCAGAGGGGAGTTCCAGCAGACAGCAGTAGGATGGCACCCTGGAGGAGAGCATGGAGGGACCCAAGGAGCATCCAAAAGGGAAATGCATACATCCCTTTAATCACTAACTCTTTATTTGATCTCCGTTGAGTACCTGCTGTGTCCCAGTGGTGACAATTGGGGCCATGTATGGTGACTAAACACTTGATGTGTGGCAGATTCCAACTGTATGTCCTACCTTTCAAATATCCCTAGAAGTCTGAAGGTTTTAAAAGAGAATAAAACTGTTTTTCCAGGAGCAGGAAGTAAAGCCCAATGGTAGAGTCTCACTTAGTCTATATCACGTTCCTGGGTCCCAACGGTGACAAGAAGAGCCTGTTAGCTTTATGTTAAAGGAGAGATGTTTGGAATACTAACTTGAGTAAGGTGTATTTTTGTGACTACTATGGTGTGTCTTTTAGAGTTAAATTGCACTTGGAAGTCATTCTGTGGGTTTGGTTGGACTTATAGTCTGGGGTTTCCTTCCACATTTGTCATGGGTGTCTACTGAGTATCGATTACCTGGTGATAAAGATGGAGCTAAGATTGGGGTCTTCTAAGAGTTTGAGAATGTCTACAATTTATTTTGTGTTTGATAAAACACCTGTAGCTATACATTCCTGCTTACATCTTCCTCTGATATCCTGTGCTAGTTTGATTTCTGTTAGTATTTATTTCATCTTATACTTCCAAGTCACAATAGGTCATTGAAGGAGGTCAGAACAGGAACTTAAGCATGAACTTGAAGCAGAAACCTTCAATAAGTAACATTGAGGAATGTTACTTATTGGCTCACTTGTTGAGGCTTGTTAATGTTCAGCTAGATTTCTTATACAGCCCAGGACCACCTGCCTAGGGAATAGTGCTACCCACAGTGGAGTGGGGATCCTACATCAACTAGTATTTGAGACAATCCACTACATACATAATCACAGGCTAGTTTCATCTAGGAAATAGCTCAATTGAGATTCCCTTCTCAGGTGACTCTAGGCTTTGACAAGTTGGCAATTAAAGCTATCTAAGACATGCCCAAAGTCTCACAAGATACAATTACTCCCTGTCCCACTTCTTCTGGATGCTGGACAGACATATTGCCTCCCTTCACCACCCCCCATATAACTCTCATCATCTTTCTTTCTCCATGTAGAAAGATCAGGAATATAAATCCATAGGCCACATCATAAAAAGGGAAAGAAATCCAAATGGTTTGAACTCAGTCTCTCGTCAGGTAATTCTTCCCCCTCAGATGTCACTCCATGTAGATTTCACAGCACAGCAGTGGGCAGAAGTATGATAATCGTTCAAAACATAATTGAAAGATTTCAAAAGTTGAGCTGGAAGCATTTTTGTCAGGGTTTATTGCGACTGTTTTGTGTCTTAGGGGAAAAAAAAGTTTATGAAAGTTCGGTGACAAGAAAGATAAATTATGGAACCATAAGAACCGGGGAATAAATGGATCCTAGAGTCTGACAAACGGGGCAACGATGAGAACATATAATTTTAGAACACAAAAAAAGGTAACTAAATTTGAAAGATTGCATTAGTGTATCATTTTCTGTATATGAGCCATTAGAGGGAAAAAGTGGAAATTACACCCTGTAACAAAGTAAAAATGTTTTCAGTGTTTAAAGGTAATTTTGTAATACTGCTACTATTACTTAAACTCTTACCTCTTATGAAAACCCAAAGACGGGACCCCTGGTGATATTACCTGTGTCTTAGGCAAAGAGCAACGATTTGAATTCCATTCAAATACATTTGTATTTTGCCGAGTGCTATCAAGCCGCAGTTGCATAATTTGCCACATAAGTGAAATAGATACTTTTCTTCTACACATTTATCACTCTCCTGTGGGCTTCATTACTGACAATCAAATCATAGGAGATGTGCGAAATTACCAGGGATGGTCCTATTTTCTCATGATGTTCGATACAAATAGTTCTTCACAAATGGCTTTTCCCTGTTTTTTTTATTTGCCACCACGCATTTTTGCTACCTCTTTTCAGAATCTTACTAAAGTTCCAGAGATAGAATGTTTGATTTCCTACCCCCTGCAACCCCTTAACAAATAAGTGGGACTCCTTGGAAAAACGAATATTTCTATTTGGAGAGAAATTAAAAATTCTTCAGACAGATGAGGCCAGCATTGTTTACAAGTGATTCTTTGTCTGTGGCTCCCTAGCTCTGTGTGTGTGTGTGTGTGTGTGTGTGTGTGTGTGTGTGTGTGTGTGTGTGTGTGTCTGTGTGTGTCTGTGTGTGTCTGTGTGTGTCTGTGTGTGTGTCTGTGTCTGTGTGTGTCTGTGTGTGTGTGCATCACTCTGTGTGTGTGTATGTGTGTGTGTGCATGTGTGGTGAATGGATGGATAGGTACTATCTCAGGTTGTCATGTTCATGCATGTGTGTCTGTCTCTGTGTCTGTCTGTCCATCCGTGTGTGTGTGTGTCTGTGTGTGTGTGCATCACTCTGTGTGTGTGTGTGTGTGTGCATGTGTGGTGAATGGATGGATAGGTACTATCTCAGGTTGTCATGTTCATGCATGTGTGTCTGTCTCTGTGTCTGTCTGTCCATTCGTGTGTGTGTGTGTGTGTGTGTGTGTGTGTGTGTGTGTTCATGCAAGGGGTGTGCCTATGTATGTAGGAGTTCATGTGTATATGTGGAAGTCATCCGTGAACACCCGTTGCCGTTTTCATCTCTGACGGAGCCATCTCCACAATCCAATGCTAAGGCATCTTGGGGCTGGGATTTAAGGTCATATGGCAAACCGAGAGAGCAAAGCTGATGACATTGTCTTTGCCACACTCCTGCCTTTTCACCGCTTGGGTGTCAAGGAATTTCCAGAACTAACGACTTCAGAAACAAAGACAGTAACACCCAGCTATTGGCACTGCACATTTTTATTGTCCAGGCTACAGGGAGCAGTGGGGTCTGTGTTAAACTGACCCACCATTGTTCATAGAGGAAGCAGGTGCTCCCAGCCCTATGATCATTTAGGAAATTGGTTATATGTTCCTTTTACTCCCATCTAAGAGAAACCAGAAAGTGTGCATTCCTTTTAGTCTTGGATGGATATCTTCTGGTTTTTAAAGAGCTGACAATACATTTTATTTACACAAACCCCGAATAAGCTAAAGAAAATATATCTCCCAAGAAGACACAGGAGGATGGTCAGGGGAATCACTTCTAGGCAAGCGTCTTCTATGAGTGGCTAGAGGGAGCCGAGGTCAACGTTCTTTCATTTTCTGGGCTTCTAATTGGTCACTATGTTCAGCAAGATGAACAGATAACTAGACTCCTAATCTATGATGGGTGGGATCTCCTTCCCAGAAAGTTGAGCCAGTGGCCCTCAGAGAGTGCCCATCTGGAGGGACAAGAAGGACATTTCTCTGGAACAGCATATAGTCCATGAGTCCACGGCAGTCAGCCATGACGCCCTCTGGGGCCATTGGGCCAGGCTGTGAGCAGGCATGCTCTAACAGCTGCCTAAGCTCAGCCTAGGGTGCTGGCTGCCCTTGGCAGAGCAATGTTTCCCTCCTCCCGCCCCATCTCTTCACACAGGTAAAGATCTCCTTTGTGCCTGGTGTGGGGAGGAAGGACGGGAGGCGCACACTCAAACCTCAATTGTGGCCAAGTCACTGTTTCTCAACCTACTCCCAACCTTCTAGAGACAAAAGCCAGGGACAATGTACAACAATTCTGCCTTTTAGTCACAAGCTAATGACCAGAGCTGGTAACTATGGAAAAGGCTTAGCAACAAAGGGCAGATTTTCTTCACAAGAAGACTCTGGCCTCTCCGGCCACTTCTATATATTTCATACCAGATCTGTGTCTTATTAAATGCCAGATATTTTTTAAAGAAATTTATTTTCTGTGCATGTGCGTGCATGTGTGTGTGTGTGTCTGTGTGCGCATGTGCCAGATATTTTTTAAAGAAATTTATTTTCTGTGCGCGTGCGCACACACGCACGCACGCACGCACGCACGCATTGAGGGTTTTACTCAGAGACTCGAGAGTGGGAAGAGCTGAAGAGGTCCATAAGATTTTATTTCCTCTGCTGAGCAGATCTTCCTACCTTCTTCATTACAAGAAAGAAGCCCGAAGCGATTTCTTTAAAGGAAATATTATCTGTAGCAGTAATCTATTGTCAGGGAAATGCTATGTATCAAACATCCCCAAGCCTCAGTAATATAAAGAAAGAAGTATTTCTTCAGCTCAGTAGTCTGTTGGAGGTCCAGCTGGGCTGGGGTAGGCTGGGTTGCACCAGACTCAAATGATTTACTTCAGAAATCTGTGATGAGCTTCCGGGTCTGCTACAAGGCTCTGCTGATGTGGGCAGGGGCCCCCAGGCATGTCTGAGGAGTGGTGAGCTGTCAGTTGGATGAGGTTGGTCTCGTTGAAGATGGAGCCAGGTAGCTCCCATCTCTGGGCCACCTAACCCAGGCATATTTACCATGTAGCAACGGCATCAAGTCAGACTTCTGTCCTAATCCTGTGTGCTAACATTCTAACTGACAGAATGTCTCGTGTCAAGTTTAGCAGGAGAGGGAAAAAACACAATGGAGCCAAGCAGCAAAGGGGACAGGTGAGGAGGGCAGAAATTCAGAGGCCCACAATGCATCTGGCCTGAAGCTTAGAGGAAGGAAGCATTTCAAATAGAGCCAAAGATGGCTAGAGAAGGGGCTAGGCCCTCAACCCATGCACACCCTTGGAAACCGGTGACTCCAAAGCTGCCCTTGGAGGTGCAAGCATCCACCACTTTCAAAACTATTAAAAAAAAAAAAAAAAAAAAAAGATTCTGTGTTGAGGTAACATCTTCCAAGCCAAACGGAGTGTTGAGTAACTGCCTATTTAATAAGGATGCTAGAGAAAGCCAACTTCAAGCCCAGACTTTCTCATTTCTGCTAAACATATACAGTCATCTCTGTGTTCTCTTTGCCCATGTTGGCATAGCTCAGTGAAGACTACTCCTTCTTAGCATCTACCCATACTTCCCTGGGAGGCAGCACTCTGGGAGACAGGGCGTACTGCAGCCTTATTTGCTGTGTGACGTTGGCTGTGTTAACAACCCCTCTGAGCCTGCTGTGCTCTTTCAGTAAAGTGGAGGACGGATTATTGATGAAGATGACATGAAGTTCACATGTGGGGAGCTTTAGCAATGTCTAGGCTGTGGCAAAAGTACCTTAGGCATGCTTGCTTGTTGGTTTCACTCATTGATTCATTCATTCATTCGAGACAAGGTCGCAGTATGTAGCCCTGGCTAACCTGTAATTTTCTATGTAGACCAGGCTGCCCTTGAGCTTATGACAATCCTTCTGCTTCTGCTTGCTGAGTGCTATGCAAGTGTTTTGCTTGTACACATGACCGTAGATCATGTGTGAGCCTGCTACCTACAGAGGTCAAACGACAAAAGGTCTCTCGGTGTCAGATCTGCTGGTGACATGGGCAGTTGTGACCCACCGCACAGGTGCTGGGAATTCAACTCCAGCCCTTTGCAAGAACAACAATTGCTCTTAACCACTGAGCTATCTGTCCAGCCTTGCCTACGGTTATAATCAGGGAAACACTAAGCTTCCCATGAAGGTCAGTAAGACCCAGGTTCCAGGGTTTGTGTTTGTTTTCTGAATATGTTTCTTCAGAATGGCTGAAACCATCAAACTCTTGATGTCTGGGAGCCCTGGATTAAGAGGCTGTGTTCCTGCCACCACAGCAGGTTCCTTTAAAACCATCTGAAGCTCCAGGCAGAAGAGCGCTGCCTCGTGAAAGCCCCCCTCATAGCACACAGGCAGGAATCAGAAATGGCGTTGCGGCATCCACAAAGAGACAGATTGTCGGATTGTAGTGAGGCATCCATCCACAGGATGGATGGTAGGGAGGCATTGTGAGTGCCCCTGATGTAATGCCCCAAGTGGAAAAAGGTTGTGTTTGGGACTGTGCTGGGAAGAAGTGTTGAAAGCAAGGTTCCACTGGCCTAAAAAAAAAAAAAAAAAAAAAAAAATAGCAGTTGTCACAGGATAGAGAAGCTGTGTATTTGTAGGTGAGTGCAGACATATATTTGTTAGTGAGATGGGGCTTACTTGGGAGTGTGTAAAGGTGAATTATTTGTCAGATGACTGGAGGAGGTTTATGCAATATAGTGTTATTGAGCCGGGCTATTAACAGAGTGAATCGCTATTGTGACATGCCTTTAAATTGTTTTTAGTGTCCACAGAGGTGTCATTCTGCAGCTGGTGGGGTTAGTAACAGAGTTGTATTTTTGGTGGACAGCAGTAGATCTCAAAACACAATAGCATATATTACAAGATATGCTTCAGGCATACATACATACATACATACATACATACATACATACATACATACATGGCCAGAGCCTGAAGCCTGTACAGAGAAGTCTGGGTTTAGTCATTTGTAGCTGTTTGACAAGTACCCCAAGAATCTGCATACGCTCACTGATCCCCACCAGGCAGAGGTAAGGCTGACACTCGGCAACCCTCCAGGAAGAGAAAGCAAAAAAAGTAGATGCAAAAATATGCTGAAGCCTGGGGATGTTCCAGAATGTTCTGTCCTCTTTGTTAATCCAGTCTTGACTTGAAGCAGAGAGGTTGGTTCAATAACTACTCGCTAAAGAAAAAAAAATAATTAAAGAAAAAGAAAGGGAGAGAGAGATGGAGAGGGACAGAAAGAGAATGAGTAACAAACTAGTCTAAAGTGGTCTAGGTGTGTGTCTGTGTGTCTGTGTGCCTGTGTGCCTGTGTGCCTGTGTGCCTGTGTGCCTGTGTGCCTGTGTGCCTGTGTGTCTGTGTGTCTGTGTGTCTGTGTGTCTGTATGTCTGTGTGTCTGTGTGTCTGTGTGTCTGTGTGTCTGTCTGTGCGCGTGTGCATGTGTGTGTGTGTGCACGCTCGCGATTCTGTGTGTTTCCACGTATGCCTGTGTTTATATAGATTTCTGCCTCTGTGTTTCCGTGTGTGTGTGTGTGTGTGTGTGTGTGTATGTACCTGTGGGTGTGTCTGTATAGATCTGCTTATTTGTGTTTTTATTAGGGAGTCAGTATTTATCAAGTACATAATGATCTGTAAGCAGTAGTCAGGCAGTAAGCTAGGTACTGAAAACATATGTTCAAGGGAAATGTAAAGGAGCTCGTATCGTAGAGGTCCCTCTGAGGTGACATGCACGAAGATAAGGGATGCAGAGGCCATAGAAGGAATCCAATAGGCTTACTGCAAGATCTCACTAAATATGACAGAGAAGACGCCACAGTGAGGGAGAGGAAACCAGAAAGAAGGGACTGCTTAGGCACAGTAGGGGCATCACATCAATGCTGGGTGACAAGCAACCAGACCAAGCACAGAAAGACCAGGACACACACACACACACACACACACACACATGCACACAGGATCATGCCCTCAATCTGTGGCCAACCATGTCTCCCAGTATCCTCCTCTTTGCGTTGGCCCTCAGTCCATAGCTTCTCCTTGGCATGTCAACAACCCCGTGTCAACAGAGAGGCTCGATGCTATTTTAAATTCCCCTCTCAGAAAGGAAGCCTCCATGGGTCACTATAACACACTAATAACAGGGTTGGGAAGATGGCTCAGTGGGTTAGATAGAGCACTTGTAAGCATGAAGGCCTGAGTTCAAATCTCCAACACCCATGTTAGAAGACAGACAGACGGGTGAATGCCACGACCTCACTGACAGTCAGAATAACCAAAACAGCCAGCTTTCAGTTCAGTGAGAGACCCTGCTACAAGGCAATAAGGTGAAGGTCGGGAGAAGACAGCTGATGTTCCACTCTGGCCTCTTCATGTGTGTGCACAGGCTCACATGCCAGCACACACACATGTACACACACACAAAGCCAGTATGTGTAAAGTAGATGATTTTAATTTAGTACCAAAGAATAAAGATTAAACATCAAAGTATTGGGGCTTTTGAATCATTAATAGTCATGTTTCTGGCTAATTTTTAATCAAGAGAATTAAACACACATTTAGGTGTATACATTGATATTCCATGTTTACATATATGTATGTCGTCACGAGTTCCTCAATAGGAATGTAAACGTGAAAATAAACAACTTGTAATATGTGACATAGTGTCTGCTTCTCCACAGAGCTCAAAGGAAAGACTTGGGCCACCCTGGCTTGCATCCCACCAGCCATCTTGGATCAAAAAGGAAGGAGAAAGTTATGGGACAGGACAAAACCAAAGGGAACCCCCTCCCCACCTCAGGAGGACTTTCCACACGTCAGTGATGACTTTAGGTGCTGGACTCACACTGACCTCATGTGACACAAACCTTCCACTTCTCATGATGGGTAAAGAACACACTCAATAGCAATTCAAAATGGGCTCTGCAGCCAGAGACCTGAGTTCTAATCCCAGCTCAGCCACATCTAGCTGTGTGATTTCAGGCAAGGCTCTTGGAGTTGCTGAGCCTCCCCTCCAGTCCATATCTATGAGAGGGGTGGAATGCCACTACGCTCTCTGAAGGACTTGTATTGTCATGAAGTGAGCCTTTATCGTCACAATGACGCTTACTACGAGCGATTTGCAAGTATTGATCTGGAGGATAAGGACTTCATTCTATCCGCTCATCTTCCAAAGAGGAAGAAAAAAAATAAGAGAAAAAGAAAAACCAGATGACATAGTTTATAATGATCACACCAGAGACACCCTCCCCACCCCAAACATGTTGGGTTACTATGTACTTTTATTCACTTATTTGTTTGCTTGTTTACTCACTTACTTAATGAGGTACAAGAGTCACGGGACACCTACGCCAGCATGCATACACTCCTCTCCATATTAGATCACACATTTGGGGACAGTAAATCAGCCACGGAGAGGTAATAAATAATGCCTGCTGACAAGGCGATCATGTTTATTAAGAGGCAGCCCTCCTTGTCATCTTTATTTTCCTCTTCAGTGATTCTCCTCTCCAAGGGTTTGTTCCGCGGGGACTCCCCTCGATTTAGCTGGAGGCCATTCTCTAATTCTTGCCTGATAAAAGGAAGAGGAGGAGGAGAGGGGGAGAAAAACCACCTGCTTTGCAAAAAGAAGTTAAAAGATAAATCAATTCGGGCCTTCGGATGCTGCTGATCCAGTTTTACCCAGCGTGAGAGACGGAGTCTGTACCTGGAAGTGGAGGGGACCAACTGGTCAGATTCTTTGAAGTCCAGCCTTCTCTCCCCTTCCCAAGAGTGAAGTGATAAGTCAGACCTGGGTAGCAATAGTCTACGGCTCTAGTGACATTGGAAAGCCTTCTCTTACACCTCTTGATTGTGCCCTGGGTTCAGACACAGTGTTTCCTTTTCCAAATGATGCTCTAGAGCTGGTTAAATGAGGTTTCTGTGCCCGCCCCCTGCCCCCCCCCCCACGCCTGTGCTCTCCATCCCCAGTGCTTTGAACGCCTCTGTTGGCCTCTAGTTAATCTGAGTCTGCAACTGAAGGAATTCTGAGAGATTCACTCTCCAGCCTGAGAGAAGCATCGTAAATTCTACTTCCTTCCTTTCTGGTGTCTTATGCTCAGTGCTAGACCTGACTTACCTACATGAGGTGGCTTGTGTGTGTGTGTGTGTGTGTGTGTGTGTGTGTGTGTGTGTGTGTGTGTACTTTACCAGGAGCCTCAAGCCCAAATTCTAAGTGGTGGCTGGGTTTAATCTCCACAAGGGCGACAAACAAAATCACATGTTGCTTCCTTGCAGAACCCATGTTGAATTAGTTTGTCTTGACACAAAATGTTTATTAGGGTTTATCTTCTCTCTGATTCACCACTGAAATTTATTTCAGTGGGTCCTTCCTATCTCTATCTTCCTTCCTTCCTTCCTTCCTTCCTTCCTTCCTTCCTTCCTTCCTTTGTTGATTCAATCAGGCTACAAAGATAGTTCTATCTGTGGGACTTTTTAATTAATTTTTTTTTTTTTTTTTTTTTTTTTTTTTTTTTTGGTTTTTCAAGAGACAGACAGGGTTTCTCTGTGTAGTCCTGGCTGTCCTGGAACTCACTCTGTAGACCAGGCTGGCCTCAAACTTAGAAATCTGCCTGCCTCTGCCTCCCAAGTGCTGCGATTAAAGGCGTGCGCCACCACAGCTCGGCCTTTTTAATGAATTAATTGTACTGCCTCTGTCCAGTGTTTGAGTCTAACCCCCAAACTCCCTGATAAGTGTGACCTTTGGTGCCTTGGTGTCCCCACCTGCTGGCCTCCTTGCAGCTGGCATCTACCCATGCAGCTCTGACCACTGTCCTGCTGACTTCAGTGTGACCTCATATGTTTCCCAACTTGGTCCCTCCAGCCAGCAGCTCTGATGTGTTGCTTCCTTGCCTTTGATGGGGCTTCCACTTCCTGTCATTAATCTCCCTTGTTCCCATAACTCAGCCTCCACAAGGACATGCAGAAGAACAATGTATCCAGCTTGAGTCAGCCGGTTCCTCTCAGAGTATGTCTGTCACTGAGGCCTTGTGCTTCCGTGCCTTCAATGCCACCCCTGGCTTTGGGAAAGCCAGGGCTGTCGATCACCCCACACAGAAAAGGCAACATGACCCATGTTCCGTTATAAAGAAAACCACACTGATGAAGAGGTCACATCCTGAACAGGGCCTTTGATGTCTAATTCCATTTTTAAATACATGTGTTTTTTTTTTTAAATATTTTTATTTATATTCAACACTCTACACCTTCAATGCCCCCCCCCCAAAGAAAACTATAAAAAGTCAACAGAACACACGATCATTTCTTATAAATCCTATGACTCTGCCAAAGAAGGTACTAGGCCTTTTGTCTTTGACATGCAGTTCCTGTGGGATTGAAAGCCAGAGAGACTTTGTGTTCTCCTGGGACCCTTATCAGCATTCCTGACCTGATTTCAGGGCATGCTCAGTACTGAAAAGGCCTGTGTGGTCTAACCCCTTGAGTCACAGAACAAACAGGATTGGACAGTTTGTCCTGGCAAATCCTGGAGAGGATTGTTGTCCTTACATTCCTCAACAGGTGTGTTTTCTGGTTTCTTCTCCACATGGGTAAGACCTTGACACCACTGGGATGAGTAAACACCCAAGCAGGGCTCTGAGAAGTGACAAGCTCCCTAGCCATCCTGTACTCACAAAGCCCTGAGGCTGTCCACTCAGCCATCAGCCACCTGCCCCAGGCCTCCACGTCCTTGTCAGCATGGTGGGTGTCATTTACTAGGGCCATTGGAGGTGAGGTCACATAAACTCCAGGATGTTCCAAGGATGAAAATATGGTCTTTCATACCGTGTGTGTCTGGAGAGTGAGGCCGATTCTTATATTCCCTTTCAGATAAGTCACATGGAGTGTCAGGTTGGGTTAGCTTCCCTAATGTCAGCAAACCACACTGAGGTATTAAGTGGAGAGCTGAGAAGGTCACTTTCTTACCTGACCTTATGAGGGTTGTACTGTTTGTTTGGCTTCAAACACTGTCATTGATCACAGTGATTGTCAGTAATTTGACATTTTTCCTTCTCCTTGACTATACTCTGAAGTGAGCATGGGTGTCCTGAAGAGAAAAGGCCTGAACTTCCCAGAGTTGGGACTTGTTGCTTGGTTTTCTGGTGAGGTGCACACTCGAGGTCTTACTCAACCATGCGATTTGCCCCTGCAGGAGAACTTCATGAGACAGTCATGTATGCAGTCCCATGTTGCCGCTCTCTCACGCACAGACGCCTTCATGGAAACATCACTGCACACTGTGCGTTACTCTCTGCTTTCAAATAAATGTGGCTGTCTCCTTTCTCTTTCTCTTGTAAGGGTGGGCATGAGACCTTGAGCCTTGCACATGGTAGGCAAGTGCTCTACCATTAGGCTCTCCTCAAGTTCTCTCTCTCTCTCTCTCTCTCTCTCTCTCTCTCTCTCTCTCTCACACACACACACACACACACACACCCCTCTCCCCTCTCTCTTCATACTCACTATAATTACTACATCCAATCCTCACCATGTCCTAAAGCAACCGGAGTGAACCCTGCATTCGCACAGTGCATTTGTGATACTCAGTCACTGGTTTGTTTATGTCCAGACAGGGTCTCCCTCTGTTGCTCAGGCTGGCCTTGAACTCAAGCTCTTCCTGCGTCAGCCCCCAGAGTCCTGACTCCACAGGTTATGAACTAGTACACCTGGCTACTTGTTATCTTTAGGTTAATTTCCCCCCCTCCTGTCTCTCTCTCTCTGTCTCTCTGTCTCTCTCTCTGTCTCTCTCTGTCTCTCTCTCTCTCTGAGTTGTAACATTACTTTCACTTTGTGTAAAATTATCATATACCTTCTGAGAATTCTGATTTCATATTTTCATTCTTTACTCCCTCCCCTCATTGCTATCTAGTAAAACCAAAAGGCCCTCCTGGTCTTCACATCAATCAGTTTTAAGTTCTGTAGATTGTATTGCAACCACCACGACTGAAAGTCAGAACCAAAACACAGCTCGTTCATTTTTCCAGAACCTTCCCCCTATATGTTTGAGCTCCATCCCTGCCAGACTCCTCATTAGCTGTTGGTCCTGTGGTGTTGTCTCCTTGCTAATCCGCAAGCATAGAATTGAGCAGTGGGGACAGGCTTCCTTCATGGAGCCTGATGCCCTGTGCTATGGGTGGACTGTCTATGGCCCCACTCATTGCCCGAGGTGAGTTCCACAGGATAGATAAAAAATGTTGACTGACTTATTCTTATCCATGTGAAGACTTCATGATGGCACTGATTAAGATTTTTTTATTGTATTTTTGTATGTGTGTGCTATGTGTGTGTGCCCATGTGTGCGTGTGTGTGTGTGTGTGTGTACATGTGTGCGCCCGTGTGTCTACATTGTGTGTGCGCGCATGTTCGTGTGTGTGTGTGTGTGTGCTCTGTGTGTGTGTGTGTGTGTGTGTGTGCTGTGTGTGTGTGCACATGTGTGTTGGGAGTCCTACCCTATTACCTATTCCCTTGAGACAGAGTCTCTCACCGAACCTCCAGCTAAGCTAAGAGCCGTAAGCTCTACGGAAGCTCTTAAATATGCCCTTTGCAGCACTGAATTACAGGCATCCATGGCTACACCTGAATTTTATGTGAGGTCTAGAGTTTTGAACTCAGGTCCTCATATTTACACAGCAAGCACCCTCAGCCACTGAGCTTCCTCCCTGTCTCCTTCATGTAAATTTGATTATTGCATTTCTAAGTTTGGGAGTTTGTACCAGTACATGAATTTACCAAATTAAAATAACAAGAAAACCAAAGGCTGGGAGAGGCAGTCCTCAAGGGAACATAATCCTAACATAAGCCTCTACTTGAGGAGGCACCACCACCGTAGCATGTGTTGGCCACCTCCTGTTTAGCAGGCACAAGAGCAGACACTTCACAGTGTCTCCTTTGTGCTCTCCAAACCCCACTCAGCAGGCACTTGACCCCTGAGGCCTCAGAAGAAGAACCAAGACTTTCTTCAAGTCTTAGTCAAAGCAGTGAACTGTGCCATGGTCCCCAAGGCCACCTTCTGTCCTGTTCTACCTCCAAACCCTGGTTTTCCAACTTCTCATACCTCTGACTGCAGCTGGAGTTGGACGACTCTTTTCACGCAGGCATTCAGATAAGCTTGCTAATACAGTTTCTTTCATTAAGGGATAAGGATTACCTCATCCAAAGAAAAGCATCAGCTTACAGCACATAAACCAGACAGAGAGCATCACACCACCATCAGCCCTTGAACAGATGTGAAAGACCCACAGACGGAGAGAAAAGAGAAAAAATGTTTGGCTTTTCCCAATTTGTGTCTCTTCCTCCTGATTAAATAACTCAGGAGTTTAAGTATTTCCTTTCTATTAAGGGAAGACATTTGGTTCATGTGCACAGAAGCAAAATACAGAAAAGAAAAAGAAATGACCCAGAGAGTTCAAATTATTCTTCCCTGGAGGGCAGATGTTCTTGACATACAGTGTGGAACATTTGGGGACCAGGAAAGTAAAAGTGCATGGGCTGACCCCATTCCCTGATTCCACACTGCAGTTATGTCCTGGAGATCAGGTATTTGCCTTCATCTCTGATAACAGCACTTTAACAACAAACAACAGTCAAATGCTTCAATTTCTAACAGACACAGACATTTGCAGGGTTTCTCCTCCCATGAGCCGGACAGACAGACAGACACAAGCCTACTTCCCTCCTCTTTCTCCATCTCTTTCTTTTTGTTCTGTTCTCTTCTCATCGTAAACACCATACATATCCTGGGTAGTCCTTTCCCAGGAAGAACCTGGCTGGCCCAGTCACCAGGAAATTCAGCCCTAACAGGGAGCTTACATAACTGTGTTTTGTGCCTGGCAGGCTCAGGACGCAGCATCTCTGAATGGCTCTGATATAAACGGAGTCATTGTGTAAATGGCTGTCAGGGACTGCCCCCTCCATTAGGGAACCACATCTTGCCCATCACTGCAGTCCTCATCCTGCCTGCAGCTCCTCTGCCACAGAGCCCTCTGCCCTACCTCAGAAATGACTCTCAAATGCGGCTCAGCTCTTCCCTCCCCCCACTTCCCCCAGCACCATGTAGGCCATTGTCACCTCTGAGAAGCATTAATCCCCTCACCTCCCTACAGGTTCTCCTGCATCTATCCCTCTGATTCATTTCTCTGCTGCCTACAGCAGCACCTGCAAAGGCCGGCTCACACCTGATGACACATTTCTCCTGAAACCCTTCAGTGTTTTCCCATCCGTGACTCCAGGAGACCAGTGGAGTGTGTGAGATGTTTGGGGCGAGATATAAATAATTGCATTGGGTTTGGAAAGCTGTGTGTTTGTTTTTAGAGTTTGTCTCTTTAAAAACAAGCATAACAAAGTAATATTTTCAGGTTGAGTTCTTAAGTCAGTAGCTATGGCAGACCTAGGAAGGGTAACAGAAATGGCTGAATTTGGGAAAACCCTGGCTGAGATACCCACTGCAAACTCTTAGCCCATCACAAAAAGCGTTTTGCAAGCTGTTTCTTCCCAAATAGTTCTGACCTTCCCTGTTGCCCCCTCCCCCATGCATCAGTCAGAGCCTCCCCTTGACCTGTTGTCACATCAAGTGCTATGGTTTGTTTCAACGCTTGACACGCGTCCCTCTCCCAATCACCAATAAATATGATGTCTACACTAGTGACATCCACACATCCCTTAACACTTAAGTCACATGTGCCAATCCCTGTGGATGCATTTCTAGCTTCCTGGGAAAGGATTCACCACGTCTCCTTAACACAACCTCAATTCTGTGTAAATAGTTTAGAGCTGATGACAAAGAAAAAGCCCATACACGTTCAGTACGGACGAAAATCTCTTCGCCTTTCATGGGACTGTTTGCTATGAACCATTGGTTCAGTCTGAGGATGCTGAGACCAAGGATGCAGAGGGCTAAGCATACAAGGATGACGCAACCATAACAGCAAGGCAATGTTGCTTAATGATCTAGCGTGTGGAAAACAGTGGCCGTGAGGATTCTGACTCCATTACAGCATCCCTGGACTCCTGCTTCACTTTCTGCTTCTGATATTCTACCCAACTACAATTTCTTATCTCTCAGCATCCAGTCCCCACACAAAGGAGCATTCGTTAACCTTTTCTCATGTCCAGTCTAGACTAGTCCCTCCTCAGGTGTCCCTAGTCTGCCATTGGTGGCTCTGGTCCGTGAAATACTTTGAGTGGAGAGTAAACTTTAGGAGCCAAGCATGCTGGGGCCGCTCAACCCAAGGAAAGGGGAAAACAAGAGAGGATGTGGTCCTTCAGACCTCTGAAAACTTTCCCAAGCTCCTCCCTTCCTACACTTAACTGTCACCAAGCTGCAATTCAGCTGAGAAGAAATTTCTAGAAGTAACCATTTGCATTGTGGAAATGTTACTTAATGTAGCATATGATGTAACATAGGTAGTATGGCTGTCAAATCCCTGAAAGTCAGGGATGAAGGTGTTCTAAGAGCAGCATTTCACCTCAAGCAAGGATGTAATGGACCCATGGCTACCTCCAGATACAGAAAGAGCACGTCTGAAGTCCCCATGTCCAATGAGCTGCAAGGAGCCCAAGGAGCCAGCAGCCAGCCTCCAGAGGTCCCTGACTTGTGAACTTCCCTTTCCAGGCTGGGATGGTGGGAGCCTAGGGCATCACGAGTCCATTGTAGCACCTCCCCATTGGCTCTTAGCTAGTGTTTTAATGACAACTTGAGAGGCTTGGCGTCTTGGCCTCCTTCTATTTATGATCTCTATCGTGTTAATGTGCACTTAATGAGAAATTCTTGTCTTGCTTGTAAATCCTGTAGCCGGCATTCAATTTATTGACAGATGTTTGCTTGGATCTCTTTAAAATTACTTCATAAATCTTCCGGGATAAAAGGCCTCAAGTTTGGTTATTAAGACAGGGCCTTGTTGACAGTTGCACGTTTAACTGTTTCGACGTCAGTCTTTAGGGCTGTCAGGGTGCGCTGCCAAGGGGCGCTCGGCTCAGAGATGTTTGCACCACTTTCCAGACCTTTCAGGCAGGGCCAGGGAAGGGTGACTTCTGTGCTGGGATCCCTCGGATTAACTTCTCTGTGACCTCACACGCTTCGTTTTTACTCATTCCTCAGAGTGTCAGAGTGATGAAGTGTTAGGAGATACGGCTGAGGAAGCCACGGCGGCTCAGACACCAGGAAGGAGTGTTGATGGGGACCCTGTGCTGAGGTAGCACTTCCCACACAGCCAGGAGATCCGGGTGCCACAAACACGTGGGCTCCAACTCCATCTTTAGATGAGAATCTAGTGGCAGCTGGGTGGGGGAGGAATTCAGCCTGAAAGGTTTGAGACAGGACCCATATTCATGGCTTTGGAATTATGCCTTGTATTCTGGATCAAGATTTTTCCATTTAAAAATCTTCTGTAAATGGAATAAGAGAGGGGCGTGGGGTCAACCGATTCATGATTGACATGCAACGGGTACTGGGCCTATCAGATGAAACTGCTCTTGTTCAATCCCTAAACGATCCTTCTGTTTCTTTGGTTTCTTAGGGTAGGGAGGCAATTAATTTGGTGTTTCACAGTACTGGAGATTGAATGTGGATCCCTTTAGTCAAATGGTCTATCTTTGGAGCTAATCAGGTCACATGACCAACCATTCACCAATTACCAAAGTCAGGTAGACGACGTTGTGATTGGGTGCGTCTAAGTCACATGACCTGTCCCATTTGAAACAGGGTGATTAAGACTATGTGAGAGAAGGATGTGTGCCTTGGGGGAGGGAGTGGGGATGGCATCTTCTCATCTGAAAAAAGGAACCCTCAAGACCAGCAGCATCAGGACAGATGCTCAGCTGTCTCTTGAATGAGATGAAAGCATGGGCTTCCCTCATGAACCAGGCTTTCACCTGGGTGCTACCTACCCGTGTTTGTCAATGCTGTTAGAACTAGAAACATCCCACATTTGAAGCAGGGAGCTGGTGTAAGGAAGGCACAAGTAACAATTTTACGGTAGACCTCCCCAGAAGGCTGACTGGCCTCAGAGCAGTCCATGTTTACTAGAATCTGAGGCAATTTCCTTCATGGAAATTTCTGGAAATTTTAAGGTGCTCTCATTGCTAAGAGCTGGAAATTTTGGCCTTGAATTTTTGCTGGGTCCCTGTGAGAAACATTCTTCATGGAAATGATTGTAATGATTTGGCTGTAGAATTGGTTTATGATAATAATTAACACTCCCCCCCCCCATTGTTATTTGCTGGCTCCTATGCCAGTCAATCTGTTAGATACTTTGTTATGCCTGTCTGTATTAGTGACCAAACTGAGGCACAGAAACATCAAGGAATCTGCCCAACAAGCCACGGTGTCTATGAGGTTGAGACGTAAATTCTCTCAGTCTGATTCCCAGGCAGTGCTCCCATAACTACAGAGAGAGCAGCTTGTCCACACTGTGTGGACATAGCATACGGAACCAAAGTCTGTGATACTCAGCAGGGGTGGTGGCCTGTGCCTGTGGTCTCAGGCCCCCAGGAGCCTAAGGCAGGAGGATTGCAGAGTTCAAGGTCACAAACTCCCCCCAACAACAGCACAGAGGCACCAGCTACCATGTCTTCCCCTCCAGGATGGACTGTACATAGCGTTCTCCTATTAAACTGCTTCTGCCAGGCTGTATATCAAGACCCTGACACAAACAAAACAGAACAAAGTGGGGGACTAGGTGATATCAAATGTATTCAGATGTATAATGATTAAATGCATAATACATTGACATTATGTAGTATGTATCATTATGATGTTACAGGTGCATTAAATCTAATCTATGCATTTTTTAAAAGCCTTCTCTTTGAAGAATTGAGTCAAGATACAATCGCTCAGAGTTGGTGGTAGGAAAGTACAGAGTCCCAGTGTCCACCATCCTGAGTGCCCACCAGCCCCAAGCCCCTCTCTGGCAGCTAGATGAAGAACAGTTTCTCTGGGTACCTCTTATCAGGACATAGGGAGACAAAGCCTGCAGAGAATGCCCTGGTTCCCTTCAGAGGGAGCAGTCACAGAGCCCAGACCTCATGTGTTGGTGTGACAACGGAAGAATAAGAGCTGTTTTCTGGGACAAAGGAACAAATAAGTGTCCCTGTACTTTCCTTTATGAGCACAGGCAAGCTGACTTAGTTTCCCTGGAATGTCACTCACTGGGAGTACTGGGGCAGGAGAAAGGAGCCAGCAGTTAAGAACAGGTGCTGCCTCTGTAGAGGGCTGGGCTTCAGTTCCCAGCATCCACCTCAGGTAGCTCACACCTGTCTTTTAACTCCAGCATCGGGAAATCTGACAGCCTTTTCTGGCCTCTGAGAGCATCCGCACTCTTGTGAACTTGCCCACACTCAGATTCAGATGCAGATACAGATACGGCTTCATCTGAACACCCCCCACACTCAGATTCAGATGCAGATACAGATACGGCTTCATCTGAACGCCCCCCCCCCAAGCAACCAGTTATCCAACCACATTGAGGCAGAGTCACCAGATCCAGCACTTCATTAGAATATACCATAATCCCTTGCTCTTGTCTTAACCTCTATGAAAAAAACTGATGCAAGAGATACCAGTATGTACTCACAATTCAAAAAAAAATGTTTTAAAAATATTAAAAGTTAAAAAAAAAACCCCCACTGGGGTTCAAATACTTTATCTGGTTGTTGACTCCAGTAAACATAAGTGGGGAACTCACACTATGGAAACCTGGGTCCTGGTCATTCTGTGGAGCGCACACTTTAGAATGTTTCTAGATAGGGGGCCAAGGTTCTTGGGTAGTTTTCATGGAATTTCCCTCTGTCCTCACCAGACAGCTTCCCTCGGGGCCTGTGAATCTCCAGTTTGCCACACAGTCTCCCAGATACCGACCCCAGCCAGAGAAATGCAGGTGTTCCCAGCCAGCTCGTGTCATAGAGAGAAATCTGTGTCTCGGAGAGACAGACAGGTCATGGCTAAAACCAACTGTGAAAACCAGTAAGTGTTATCTTAGGGTAGTAATCATGATTGAATGAGGCAGGATATCAAACTTGGAGCTTATTACTGTCTGGTTTTAGAGGGAACATAAAAGCTAGGGGAATATCATCTCATGACACTGAAAAAGATTAAGAGTGGATCACTCTGGAAACACCAGGAGATGGTGAATTGGGGGGCTCAGAATATCAGGCCATCACGAGCATTTGGTCAGGGAGACAGCTCAGGTGGAGGTATCCAGGTCTTATAGCATACAGGCGCATTTCAGAGTTACGAGTACTGCCACACGGTGACTACTGAGTCCCTTTTGTGATCAGTCTCCCATCAAATATTCCCAAATACTCAACATGGATTGTAATCAACAGCAGCATCCTGTGGGGGCGTGACATGTGTGGACACAGGTTAGCATCGTGTAGATAAAGCGAAATATGTCAGCTGCATAGCGAACAGCTTCCGCTCTCCCTGGACTGTTTAGACTTCATGTAGACAAAGCCTAAATTGGTCCTCCACCTCCTAATCAGGTCCTTGGAGGGAGCATCATGTTCCCGATTTCCCTGACCAACACTTTGGCACACCCTGCCTAACAATACCCACAGATGAAGGGGGTCTTGGAGATAAGCTTTCTGGGGTGAGTAATGACTTTCAGGATGCAGAAGGGGGATTGTCTTTGCAAATGTGTCTATCTTGATGGGGGGGGGGGGTTGAAAAGCTGCTGTCTTGGGTAGAGTTTTTGTGGTTTTGTATTTGAGGCCACGTAATAAATAAATGTGTAATTGCCCTCAACATGATGCAAGACCAGACAGCAAGGATGAGGAGGGAAAAAAAAGCCTATAACAGCATAAAATTTGTTAGGATCCCCATTGGTGGGCAAGGCAGGGCTGTGTGGACAAAGAATGGGCTGTCTGCAATTGACCAAGACAGAGGAGGAGATGCGGGGGAGGGGACAGGGAACGGACACACTCAACCTTAAGACCTTTAGGAAAGTGGTTTCAGAGCCAACACCGGTCATTGGAACAAGCACCAGAATCATTGGCCTAGTCACTCTGGATGCTAAACAGTATTTCCAAAGTGCAGATTCTCTTTTGCGATTCAGGGCAGCGGGAACAGGAAGGTTCCGCGGTGGCCCCCGATGCTTCCCAATTCTCCAAGGTCTTGTCTTTCTCCACATTCTGCTGGAGTCAGAGTTTGCGCTCTATATATTCATGACATGTTTTTTTGTTTTATTCTTTGTGATCACAAGCTCAGCTGATTGCCTATTGTCTCTTGTCTTCCCATGTGATTCCCATTAACGGCTTTACACGGATCAATCTATCTGTGTCTCTCAAATTAACTTTGATCTCTCTCAGTGACAACTGATGGGTGACAAGCTGAGATGTTTTATGCGGTGTCTGGAAACAGGCTCCGCTTCCTTTTCATCCCGTGCTTTATTGGAGGGGTCAAAGAATGTTTCGAATTCAGCTGTGCAAGCTCCATTGAGAAGATTTGTATGTTAACAGTTTCAGGTTCTAGCCGCACAGAGAAAGCCCAGGCGGAAGGGCGTGATTTCAATCCGACTTTCTTCCGTTTAAACCACTGGCTCAAATATTCAAAAACATTTAATGCTCGTGCTTAATAAATCATAATTTAATAATTTTCAGAGCATGAAAACAGTCATTTCATGATATCATTGGAAATGAGATGTGTGGTTCTGATTGCCGTCTCTCACTAGCATTAAAGTGATTTATCTGAAATTGGGGAGTGTGTATATGTGTGTCTGTGTGTGTGGTGTGGGTGTATGTGTAGTGTGTGTGCATGTGTGTGGTGTGTGTGTGATGTGTGTATGTGTGTGGTGTGTTTGTGTATGTGTAGTGTGTGTATGTGGTGTGTGTGTGTCTGTGTGTGTGTCTGTGTGTGTGTCTGTGTGTGTGTCTGTGTGTGGCATGTGTGTGTCTGTGGTGTGTGTGTGTGTGTGTGTGTGTGTGTGTGTATACAGTGTATATGAATGTATTTGCATGTGGAGGCCAGAGATCAAAAGCTAGTATCTTCCTCAATGGCTCTCTGCCATATTTATTGAGGGGGAGTCTCTCACTGAACCCAGACAGAGTTCCAGAGATCTACCAGCCTTTGCTTCACAAGGGATCAGAGGTGTGTGCCACCACGCCCATGGCTCCGGAGGTCCAAACATAGGTTCTTCTGCTTACATGGGAAACACTTTAATGACAGAGCCGTCTCCTCAGCCCCTGTAAATCTATTTGCCTGTTTTAAACCTCCTTTGATCTCCAGCATCCAGTTCTGTCCCCTCTGTACACAAGATACAGGCAAAACAAATGGCAACCGGACTTTTTGGTTGTTACAAAGCTTAAATAGAAACATTTCCGCAAACCTGGGAAAGTTAGTGTCTCTCTGGGAAGATCTGAGTGTTTTATTTTCTAGATCAGACTGTTTACCTTGTAAACTTCAACTCAACCCTGGAACATAATCTTTCCTGGGTTGTTAGATTTCAAATTTTTAAGATAAGTTCACAAATGGGGCAACTGTTTCACAGTGAATGTCCAGTGACACCCAGGGAAGATTTTCTTGGTCTCACTGGTGTGAAGTGCTTTTAAGTCTCAGTGGGTGGAAACCGGGATGACAACTCAACACTTCACCTACCCTATGCGAGATGTTGGAGATATCGACACTGCCAATTCTTAGATATCCCACATACTTGTCTGTGTCTTAATTTTCTATTGTGAGTTTAACAACAAAAGTATAAGCCCAGCCAGTAAGATGGATAAATACCAGTCAGACGTGGCTGAGTTTTTCTTTTTCAGTCAGAGCTTCACGTATGTAGAAATGATACATACTTGTTGACGGATGGTTTTGAATGTAATATGTGTGGATGATGGGGTGAGAGGAAGGTAGAAAAGTGGGGGAAAGGTAGGGAAGCCATCCCTGCTCCTCTCCATGTCTGCCATCCCACAAGCAGACGTTGCTGTTCATCTTCGGATGACAATCTCTATGAGGTGGGAATCCCATTGGAAATGTTATTGTCTGTCCTTGGGAGCTGTGGAAAACTGGCTACTTTGGGTTTAGCAAATAAATCTCTGATTTGACTCACTTTTCCCCCACCCCCACAAACACCCCATGAGACTCTTAAGGAAAATAGAATCCTCACAGGGTAAGATCAACCTTCCCTCCCTCATTCACCAACCAAGAGAACACTTGGCCCATGCCCTGTGTGCTACAAAGAACTCAGCCATGGCCACACACTGTGTGGCCTGCTGCATGCCAAATTCTCTCCAGACCCTACTCCTCTTGTTTGGATCTGATTTTTTTTCCTTTCCCAAGTTCAAACTTTTCCAGTCTCCCTTCCCATCTGTCTGGGAGGCAAAACTGGCTCCTGACAATGTTCTGGTCAGCTCTTTTAGATTTTTCCCCCCTTTGGGGGGGAAAAAGTTGATTTCCTGTTCTAGTGAGCCATACATCACTGACATCTCTGTCTGCACTGCTTGTCTGTGACAGAATGACAGATGTCATTTATCACCGGGGCTTGTGGAAGCTGTGGGAAGAGCAATTGAATTCTTTCATTCATTCTTTCTTTCTTCTTCCTTTCTGTCTTTGTCTTTCTTTCTTTTTTCCTTTCTTTCTTTTTTTCTTTCTTTCTTTCTTTCTTTCTTTCTTTCTTTCTTTCTTTCTTGCCACCAGATCATTAAAAAGGGGGCTTTCCAAAGAAAGCTGTGTGTAACCCGAGTGCACTTACTGTCAGCGGAAAGCTGAGAGAATGGACGAATGCAAAAGGGAGGAGAGAAAGGGAGGGAGGGAGGAGGGGAGGTTGGTGCCAGTGACTGTGCAGCTCACCCTGGTTCAGCTCTTGCCCATGCATGCTAAGTAAGGCCTTCAGAGATTTCCGCCTGGCTCGGGGTGCCAAGGAGGAAACTGAAACAGGAAACCTCTTTGATACTCCTGTGGAGAGTGAGGGTGGGGAGACACATTCTGTACTGGATGGGGCTGGACTTAAGTAAGATCTGCACTGGGGGAAGGCAGGAAAACCTATCTGAACTAGAGGAAAAGACTCTGTAAATCACAAGTAGAAACCGAGACCTGCTGGCAGGCTCGTCCTCCAAGGAGACATTTACAGCATCCTGTTTGCAGAAGCACACTCGGAAAGTGCCCAAGTATATCTTCTGAGTGTGTTTCTCCTTTTGGCACCATCTCTACCACCAAATGGCTCCAGGGACCAGGAAACAGACTCCTGGCTTATCGGATTTTTTTTTCTTTTCTGAAATGGGAAACTTCATTTCTCCTGCCCCCATGGATGGTATCAAAGCTATAAAACAAGTTGGCTTGTCTCTAGTCCTAACTTTATGCCATATAAAGTAGCTTCTTTTTATTTTATTGCTTTTACATTACAGTGTGTGAGTGTGTGTGTGTGCATGTGTGTGTTTGTATTTGTGTGCATGTGTGTATGTGTGTGTGCATATGTGTGAGCACACTTGTAGACAACATTCAGTAGACAAAATAGGTCCTGGGGATTTGAACTCAGGTCATCAGATTTGGCTGCAAGTGCCTTTACCCTATAAGCCACCTTGCCAACTCTTCTGTGTCTCAGCTTAACCTTCACTAGCATCCTCAGATGACTGCTTTACTTTTAGCGGGTGGCACTGATACACATGGGGTATACAGTCCCAGGGTGTCCTGTGTGGCTAGGTCAGGCTTCAAAGTCAGGCTGTTTAGTTATGGGGCCTCTGAACATAGCCAAAGATTCAGTGTGCAATGGGGATTTTGTGAGTTTTGGCAAGTCTGGCATGAGTATTGGGCCATTTTAAGAAATTTCAAGATTAGGTATGACCCAGTATAGGGGTAGCTGACAATAGCCAGGTCACCAAGTGCCAACTCATGGCTGAGGAGCCAGAATAAATTCCATGTAGTTTAAATAATTATAATAATAAGAGATATTAAGGAAGTCTGTTTTCTGTCTTTTATAAAATCCTGCAGGTAGTCTCCGTTTAATCTCTTCTCCCAGAAAGCCTGGAAAGGTTCTTAATTGGCCCCTGACCCAAAGTAAAATCAACCACAGAGCAAAATAAAGAAAAGAAAAAAGGGACAAAGGATTGGATAAATGAACCAACAAAAGAAAGAGAACAAAATAAGGGAAAGGAAGAGGAGGAGAAGAAGAAAGGACAAAAGAAAAGAGAGAAGAAAGGACAGAGGGAAAAGACAGAAGCAAAGAGGCATGGGGAGGGAAGAAAGAGGGAAAGAGGAAGAGAAAGGAAGGAAGGCAGGAAAGGAAGGAAGGTGGGATGGAGGGAAAGGAGACAGGGAGGGAGGAAAGGAAGAGAGGAAAGGAAGGAGGGAGAGGAAAGAGGAGGAACAAAAGAATGAAAGAGAGGGAGAGGAGATGTGGAGAAAGCGAAGATGAAGAGGAGGAAGGAGCACACACAGCAGCTATCTCCTCTGAGAGGGTAGGGAAGTTAGGAGCAGCCGTGAGACCTCCCTGTGCCAGCAGCCTGGCTGGAGCACACTCCTACAGGAAGCCACCCCATCCAAAGAAGTTTTCCTTGACTGCCTCTGCACAAAGCCCGCTGCTCGGAGACACAAATGAGCTATTAGGTAATCTGGTTAATTGACAAGTGACTTAACTAATTACCCTAACATGCTTATTAAATGTTACCTTTCCTATTCGCCACACATTGTTAGGGCATCAATGTATGGAAGCCTTATCATAGCACTGTCTCCTGACATCGCAATCCTATTAAACAGAGGAACGCACGCGGGCGTGTCTCTGTTCTGTTACTTCCTCCCTCCGTGGTTAGAGTCAGAAAAGATAGAATTAGGAGCCCAGCATCTAACAAGTCCTCCTGTTCGGGGACAATGTTCTATTATGCTGGCGTCTAGTCACTCAGATGGATAGAGAGTGGACTAAATAAAGAAATAATGTAAATTGTCAAGCTTCGGCTAATGGGTGGAGGGAAAGCTGGGGGAGAGCCCAACTGCCTTTGGACTGGAGTCTTTCCTAGCTGAAGGGCCGGTGTCTTTGCTTAGACAAGTCTCCAAAGCCTCTTACTCCGAGCTGCTTACAGAACTGTGTTTGCAAATGCAGACTTTTTCAGGTTTTTGAGGGGAAAAAAATGATACCTATAGCCATGTCGTAATGCACAGGGGTCCCTTGCTGTTCTTAAAGATATAAATATTTCACTGTGAGACTTTGTTACAGCATGAGGGCTTTTAAGACATTTTTTAAAAATGTGTCTATGTATGTGTGTATGTGTGTAAACTTGTGTGTGTGTTTGTTTGTGGTGTGTGTGTATGAATCTGTGGGAGTGTGCACATGTGTGTGTTCATGTGTGTGTGCACATGTGTGTGAAGTGCTTGCACATGTGCCTGCATATGTAGTGTGTGTGTGTGTGTGTGTGTGTGTACAGACAAAGGGGTACTATCAGGTATCTTCTTCAGCTGCTAGCTACCTTACTCTTAAGACAGCGTGTTTCACTAACCCTGAAGCAGTTACTCTCTTGACTAGAATAGGCGGTCACCGAGCCCCATAGATCTTCCTGTCTCTGCCTCCCCAGCCCTGGGATAATACCCATACAACACCACGGCTGGCTTTTTATGTAGATACTGCGGGTCAAACTCAGATTTTCATGCCTATGTGGCAAGCACTAACTACTGATCCATCTCCCTAACCCCAGGAGATCTCAAGAGTTTTAATGAGTCTCAATTCGATTCAGATACGATATTTCTGCTAAATGAATTATGAAAATTGAAAATAATTACAGTTCTGATGTTCTAAGTTTTTTTTTTAAGAGATGAAAATTAAGGAGTTGCGTTCCAGTTATCTGGTAACAGTAGTCATGTCGATGCCTTTAAAGATGTATTTATTTTATTTTTAATGTATGTATGTGTGTTTGTTTGCATGTATGTCTGTGTACCATGTGGGTGCCTGCAGAAGCAAGAAGGCATAAGAGTCCCTGCAACTGGGCTAACAGATGGTTGAGACAAGTGTAGTGTGAATGTTGGGTACCAGAACGGGGTTCTCCACTAGAGTGGCCTATGTTCTTATCCACTGAGCCTTCCACTCCACACCCCTGAATCTAGAGTTTTCTTTTTCATTTTCCACTGACCATAGCTAATACAGATGTTTAGAGATGGCGGTTACCCTCAGAACAATGCATAGAGAAATGCAACAGAGAGAGATGTTTTCAAAGACGCCTGAGCAGCGACAGAATGCTAGAAGCAACGGAGTCTCTTCCCTATGTAGAATGGAGGCAGAGGCCGGATTGTCTGGAGAGGACTGAAGTAGCATCTGTGCAGGGCAGGCAGCTAGCTCCCAGTGCTAGCATTCACCCAAAACCTCCTCCCCCACATCACAGTATCTCTGGAAACAGGTCTGCCGTCTCACCTACGGAACACTTTGACTGTTAGCATTCAGTTTCCCACTTTCTCAAAGCATGCAGATGTCACATTGAAAGTGGCTGAGATCATATTCACCACGGCCACTTGGATGAGCCAGGAAACCCGTGATGATCTGGGGACTCACACTTCATTCATGGGGTGCACTGGAGCTAGCCCTGACCCTGATGTTAAGCCTCACTGGACGGCTATTGACCTCCTCCTTGTTAACCCTTTGGAGACCCAGGTGCAGCAGCACCCAGTCTGGTCATCTGAAAGGACCCAGAAATCCAGCCACGCAACCTCACAACGGTCTGACAATGACCACGAGCTTGCCACTGCTGAATCTGCTACAAGCCAAATGAGACCATCCCATGGTGCTCAGGTTGAAACTGAGCCACACAATGCCCAGGAAGAGTGCATGGGTCGATTGGCCAGCACCCCTGAGCGAGGCCCAGTATCATGTCTGGTCCCCATGGCTTTCCTGGTTGTTGTGTTATCCGAAATGGGAGGTGAATGAGCAAACGCAGAATCACAGACGCTCTGGAGCTCAGTACAGACAGCAGGAGATAATCAAGTGAGTAGGTGTTTAAGACAGACAACAACCACAGACATGACCTTCATGGCAAGGTGCGACGCTACCAGGCTCTGTGAGCAGCCAAAGGTCCTTGCGTCTGGTAAGTAGGACGAGAAGCTCCCTGAAAGTGTCCTCATTCTGAGAAATGATCAAGCTGTAGGAGCAGGGACAGCCTCAAGGAAGATGCTCCCGGGCGGGGGCTCATCTGTGCAGAGGACCACAGGAGATTCTGTGGAGCAGCTTTTTTTAAAATGGGTTTTCTTGCTCTGCTGTCAGGACCTACTGTGCAGCACCATGCAAAGCTTATTGGTTTGATAAGAGGAAATGTTCATCACCTTGGTCCTCGACTCTCCCACAATCCTACAGCAAGGCTCCAGTTAGATCACCAGAGCAGGGCCCATCATAGCTTGAAGAGCAAGACCAGCCCTGCCACCTATCTGTGATAGCCAGGGGCCATAACCCATGCTGGGTCAGAGACCCTTAATCACAAGTGTCCCCCACAACAGCTTCCAGACACAGGTCCTCTCCCTCTTGTACTTCACCCTTGGTGACTACGTTGTCACTCATTGAGCGGTTAAGTTTCTGGAGCCACGAATGAGAGCAATTGACTCTTGGCAGCTTAGATAAAAGGAGATTACTTGAAGATCGTCATAGAAACCCATCCCAGAACACAGCAGTCCAAATGAGGACCATTTACTTCCTGGCACTGCAGGTCACAAGGCTGAGCTTGGCTCAGGGCTGCCTGGTTTCCTCTGGCTTCAGGGCAGGTGAGTGGCTCTTCTCCCTGTGACTGTCATCTTGGCTGACCCAGCTGGTTCCTAGGGTGACAGAGAGTTCCAAGGACTGAAGCCAGCAGGTCTCTGGGGTCTGGCTCAGGTTTACTTGGCTCTCACACCTCTTACATTCTATTGGACAAAGAAGTCCAAAGGTCAGCCTAGGCTCACTATACAGGGACATTGTTGTCTAGTTGACAAAGGAAATAGGGCTTTCAGTGACAGAAAGATGAAAGGGGGGCAAAGAGAGGAGAGTCTTTAAGTTCAAGGCAAACTTCTGTTTCGGTTGTTTAACAAAGAGAGATAGCAGATGATCAACTTGGGCCCTCCTGCCCCACCTCCTCTGGTATGTCATCAGGCACCTGTGATGCCACCTTGTACCCAGTGAAAGGAGACAAATTCTGTGGGCCAGAAATTATTTTTTTATTTATTCAAATATCCACTATATGATGTCCTCCCTTCTAAAATACGTCAGCCCTAGTTACTATGTTCTATGTGTGCATGTATGTGTGTGAACATGCATGTGTGTGTGCATGTGAGTGTGTGTGCATGTGTGTGTGTGTGAGTGTGTGCATGTGTGTGCCACTAAACAAGTTTTGTGGCATTCTAAAGGGACCATTCACCTTCTTTTGAGACAGGGTCTCTGTCGGGGAGCGACTCACCTAGGCTCTCTAGCTATCTGTCCCCAGGGCCAGCTCATCTCTGCCTCCACAGGGCTGAGATAACGAGCATGCACCACCATACCCAGCTTTTTCACAGTGTTCAGGGTATCAAACTCAGGTCTTCGTGCTTACACACCCAGCACTGTACCAACTGTGACCATCTCCCCAGCCTGACCATATCCAACATGTGCTGACACTGACAGGAAACTCTAAGATTGAGCCAGAGTCTCTAAACCTTAGTGCTCTCATCTACAGAGCAAGTCTCCATACTGAAATCTCTCGCTATGCAGTTTTGGAGAGTCTGCTCAGTGGTTAAGAGCAAATGCTTCTCTTGAGAGGATCCTTGTGTGTCTCTCAACATCCAGGTCAGGCAGCTCACAACTGCCTGTAACTGCAGCTGCGGTGATCTGACACCACTTCCCGCCTCTAAGGGCACACACACACACACACGTTTTTATTTTATTAAAAAGGTGGATTTGAGCATCAGAGGAGATGACCAGATGCCCTGACCCCAGTGGCAGACTTTGCTGATGTTGGTATTGCCATCGCTATTAGAATTTCTTTCTCTCTTCTGTTCCCCAGAAATCAGGATAGCTCAACATGCATATAAAATTGCCTACTATCCCAATGCAAGCTAAAAAAACGAAGGTAGTTAATACATGTTCAACTTGCTTCTTCTACGACAGATATTTGAACAGGTATTGATTTTTTTTTTTTCTTTAAGCTTTGTCAGTGACTAAACAAAGGTTAATCTCTTCTCTGGCAAATATTTACTAAGTGATCCATGAGGCATGCTTGAGAAGTTCACCCACAGTTCTGATCTGAACCCTTGCAATGCTGCTCTGGCTTGCCCGGGATCATCAGAGACATTGCTCTGTGATATATTAGTGGGTTGATGGGGCAGGGAACCCCTGGCGTGGTCCATGATGTGGTGGAAGAAGGAGTAATCAGAGGACAGCCAGAAGATGGGCGTTAGAGTAGGTGTCTCAGTGCCTACAGCACTTTTCACACAAATTCAAGGATCGAAGTTCAGATCTCCAGTGCTGAGCTGAGAGGATGTGGTACCCAGCCTGTTCACACAGTACTCAAGAAGTTCAAGAAGTGGAGACAGGGAATACCCAAAGCAAGCAGGGTAATTATACTACACAAACTGGCAAATTCTGAGTTCAGCGAGAGACCCTGACTTGGTAGATAAAGTTGATAACAAGAGAGGAAGACACTTGACGTTGACCTCTGACGCACACACACACACACACACACACACACACACACACATGCACGCACACACATGCACGCACGCACACACACTTGAGAATATAGACATGTAGCACTGTACACACAGTCACACAAGAAGATGAGGGGCTGTAGAGATGGCTTGTCGTTTAAGAGCGTACACAAATCCTGCAGAGGACCTGAGTTTGGGTCTCAGTACCCAGTTCCAGTGGCTCAAAAATCTTGAAACCTCAGATCCAGGGGTGCTGTTGCCCTTTTCTATCCTCACCCGGCATTGCACATATGTGCACATAACCACGTTAGACTCACACTTACCCTTATTAGATATTTTTTAAAGACCAGAGTGTTGTGGAAGATAACAGCAAATCACACCATCACGAACTGAGATTGGTACCCAGACAGATGCTCAGACCAGGAAATGTCAGACTTAGGGGATGCTAACCCAAAGAAGCCAGTAGGATGCGGATGCCGTTTCCTCCTCTCCCTCCCTCCCACCGGCCCCTTTAACTCAACCCATGGGGAAGTGGAAAGCTAAGGGATCCCACATAGCGCCTGGATCAAAGCAGCCTTCCTGCCAGGGCTGGGTCAGGCAAGGCAGGTACCGAGAGACACAGATGAAAAGCAGAAGGTGCCATGGATAAAACCTTAAAGACTGGAGGACACATGAACCTTTCTACCACGGGAAAGCCCCTGTCTGAGAACAACGCTACATATTTAGGACATAGGGCCAGAAGAATGTACCAATCAGACCTGGCACTCTGGGATGTCACATTGCTCCTTTGCTGAGGTGGGTTACCTGGAAGGGTTTGAACAATCACTTAGATGCTCTTTTGGCCTGAGGCATTGATAAAGGCGTAATCCTTTGAGTGGATCGTGAAAATACTGACTCTCAGGCTGTTTGGATTACAAACTAGATGTATTCACTTTATAGAGCAGGCTGGCCTCGAACTCACAAAGATCTACCTGCCTCTGTCTCCAAGGTGCTGGTACTAAAGTGTGTGCCACCACACCTAGCTCCTAGTGCATTTTGTAATTTAGTTAATTTAGGACAAGGGACACATGTACATGTGCGCATATAGACCAGAAGTCCATGTTCAGTGTCTTCCTTTGTTTCTCTTCACCATATCTTTTGTGACAGGATCTCTTGCTTAACCTGGATCTGGCCATTTTGATTTGGCTGGTTAGCCAGTGAGCCTCAAGGATCCTATTTTAACTATATGCCACCCCTAGCAGTGGGGTTACAGATACCTGCTACAGTGTCCTGATTTCTATGTGAGTGCTAGGATTCGAACTCGGGTCCATATGCTACATGGCAAGTGCATTGTCCACTGAGTCATCTCTTCAGCTCTAATTTTTAATTACATGTTAACTTAATTTAATTAAGTTTAATAAATAGCTCTTAATAGCCTGGATTCAGAATCTGATTGTACAGACCCTACACCTTAAATCTTGCAACAGTTGTAGTCTCTCTACCCACATCACTCTCAACAGTGAACTAACAGAAGCTAATTCAAGAGAGGTCACTGTGGTAACACAAAACCAAAGAATGCAGACATCTCTGTGGATGTAAATCACTTTTCTACACTTATGTCTGCTTAACAAGTGGCTGTGTGGAAAGACATATCCAGGGACCCCGTGTTGGCCTCAGGGGGTTGGGGCTGGCTCACCAGTCTCCATCCAAGAATCCTGGCATTTTGCATTTATTTTATTTTTTAATTTATTTAGTGCAAGAGCTCATATTCTACAGAATATATGTGGAAGTTAGGGGACAGATTTGGGGAATCAGGCTTCTTCTTTCCCCTGTTTTTGAGGGTGGGTCTTCTTGTCTCTATCATGCTGCACGTTCCAGAAGCACTGACCCAAGTTTTAAACGTCTGTCTCAGTATCTTGTCTCCCCCAGGGATGGCTGTGATCACAGATGCAAGGCCTCACACTGCCTTCCGGGAATTGAACTCAGGTCATCCCGATTCCATGGCAAGCCCACTGAGTCATCTCCCAAGCTCCCCTCTTGCATTTAGACCACACACATCAGAAATGGAGCTCTTTAAAGCAACATCTATGCCCTGAGCCTCATGCTTACTGTGTGCCACTTTGTGGTTTTCCCAAAGTTACCCAGCATGCAAATGCCAAGACCCAGACCTAGGTCTCACAGGGGAGTGAAAACTCCCACGATTAAGGATCAAGCCTCATCAGCCTCACAGAGAAAAGAACTGGTAAAAATCTGACCAAAAGCTCAGGATAAAAGACCCTGTGCCTGTCACCGTGCGCTGAAGCAAATACTTGTCCTAGATGGGTTTTTCTCTACTCAGTTTCCCCAATAAGTTGTGTTCTAAAAGTGGCCAGAGATTGTAAGATAAGGTCTCTGGGCTGTGGGGCACCAGACTTCCATGGACCTACCAGAAGCTGGGAAGAGCAAAGGCACAGAGGAGGCTTGACTTAGCGGAGCACCGTCAGGCTCTTCAGTGGCTGGATGTCGTCTAACGCGAGGGCCTCCCAGTACCACACTCAGGTTAGGCCTCACCTTTGACTGTACTCTACCGTGCTCAGTCTTCAGCGCAGCCAAAGTCCCATTATCTATGAGCAAAGAAAAGACCTTACAAAGCAGGCTCGGTGGCACGCCCTTGAAATCCCAGCCCTTGGGAGGGAGAAGCAGGGAGATCCCTGAAAGCCAAGCCATCTTGGTTTTCTTAGCAAGTTCTAGGCCAGGGCTTCACAGTGAGATCCTGTTGGGAAGGCAAGGCAAGGCAAGGCAAGGCAAGGCAAGGCAAGGCAAGGCAAGGCAGGAGACAGAAAGAGAGATGTCAGCAATTCTAGATATAGTTTTTTCTGTGCTTAGAGCCTTAGGGGATAAAAGTCTCCCACTGTATTCAAAGTTTATTCCTTTTGTCACAGTCTTCAGTGGCTTTTCTTCTGTCATTTTCCAGAACTCTCTGTAGATTCATGTAACTCAGATTCTATTCCACAAGCCTGTTCTACCCCCTACACATGTGTGTCTGTGTACACTCGCACACAGACACACACACACACTTTACTGAATTTTATCTTTAAAGATATCATCCTTACTATGGAACCCCTACCCTTGCTATCCAAACCACCAGTAAATGCTGACTGGCCGACACTGGAACTGGTCACCACAGTAACACACCTCAGTTCGCAAATCCTAACTTTGTTTATAAGTTGCATGTGTGTCCTCTCATAGAGAGAGTCGGAGGCAAGGGCAGGTCGCCAGGTCTCTCCATGCTTTTATTGGTTCAACACACGGATGTATTAAGCACCCACTGTGTGTCTCCTGGGCACTTGGGTTATAATAATCAAGTCTCCCACTTAACATTCAGAAAGTTTCTATTTCAGTGGGAAAAGCCTGGGACAGTTAGTGTCACTGACAAATGAATTCCAAGAAGTGTGTTTTCTTAAAAAGTGGGGGGCTGGAGAACTCAAGGGGAGACGTTGCCTTGCTGAGACTTCCATGCACCATGGACAACAGCCCTGCCCCCTGACAATGACGTCATCAGCCCCATGGGGCAGTCGGGGGAGATCGTAGCTGAGGAGACTATGTCTACCTCTGAATGAAGTGCTAGCATGAATCCCATGGCTCCTTAGGGGTACAGCATCTGGAAGAGGAGACAGCACAAACCAAAGCCCTGAGTTCACGTTGCTGAACTTCAGATGCTCCAAGGACTCTAGTGCGGCTGGGCAGTGTTTAGGAGGCAGGAGCACGTGAGGTCTTCAGAAGCCAGCTCGTCCGGAGCCTGGGTAAGGACTTGGAACTTCATTCCAAGGGTAAGGGATACCATTTAGAGGCTTGGGACAAGATGTAGCAACATGTGCCTTCACGACCACAGCCGTGTACACTGTAGTCTGTCTTACTTATCAGTAAGGTCAGGCTCAGGGAGATCAACTGGTGCCCCCAGATGGTTCACAGAATCAGCCAGGAGCTTGAGCCATGCAACTCTTTAGGGTTAAAAACAAGAGGAGTTTATTTTTATTTATTTATTTATTTTTGGTCTTTTTTTTACCTTCAATCTGTAGAACAGAACTCAGCAGCAGAGTACCGTGCGTGGACAGGCCCAATCATACTCCTGTTTGTATCAATACGGTTTTATTGGCATACACTGAAGCTCACTCATCTGCATATTGCCTGCGGCAGCCTCCCTCTGCGCTGCAGCTACAAGTTTGGGGAGGGTTGCAAAAAGCTTGAGATTGTCCCCAAAGCTTTCTGTACCGACTGGCTGGTCCTTGGCAGGAAAACATGAGCCAACCTAGAAAGCATCAGAGCCAACCTATCTTAGCTCACGGAGCACAGGGAAGACCTGCCCTTCCCAGGACAGCAGCACAGTATCAAAATACATCCCAAGTGAATGGCTTATTTACAAGTGAAGACTTGAAAAAGCAAAACCAACAAGCACCTGGGTGGCCAAAGTCAACCAGCGGCTTATCGTTTGAAACAGAGATCACTCCTTCTCACAGCACAGATTTAGTCCAGGCGACAAATATTTACTGGGTTTCTATGCCAGACCGGAGCCAGCATCTGTGACAGTAACAGCACATCCCGTGCCAAGCAAACTCTGACACAGTTATCTACAGAACAGAGCTCACACCCCAGGGATAGAGACATCATTAGTTGGAACACTGAGCTCATCAGGGGAGTTGGAGGAGGCATTTCTGGGGTTTGGAACAGTCTTGGAGGAAGAACAGAAGGTCATTAGGTGAAGAGAGGAAAGAGCAGTAGATGTGGGGGAGGCATATGCATGTGCAAGGGTCCTGGGGTGGGAGGGAGCTATGTAGACACTGGGAAATTCACAGCCAAATGTGTGTGTGCCTGAAAGGCAATCTGGTTCAGTTCCCAGCACTCACATGGGGTGGCTCATAGCTGCCTATAACTTCAGGTCCCTGGGATTTAGTGCCCCTCTTCTGGTCTCCTTAGTCGTCTGCATTCATATGCAAAACTTCCTACCACCACCCACCACACACACACACACACACATAATTAAAAATAAAAATAAAGTATTTTTAAAATAAACCTACTATGCTGAAAGATTTTACCCTTCTTAGAATAAATACTTTCATATTCCCCGGCCCAAGAGACAGCCTCAAATCCCCTATAGCCTTTTGCCACATGTAACCTAGGCTTATGCAGAATGCCCACTCTCCGCATCTTCCAGCAGCCTCTAGTCTCCTGCTGGGGATACACAGCATTGGGGTGTGGGTAAACACAGATGCGTCCATGCTTATGACAGGCACCACCGTTGTCTCATCTTGAGTTGGCACACACAAATCACAGCTCTGGAGGCACTTTGAGCCATGCACCAAGAGCCTGTCTTCTTTGAATTTACTTCTTCATTCATTCTTTAATTCTCTGCTCATAGTTCAGTTCTAGGCAAGCAACAGCAGGCCTGGGAGAAAGCTTCCACAGGTCTGAGACTGAGTTAGAGAGGAGTTGTAAGCACTCAGATCTTATTGAGCTTGAGTTCAGCAGAGTCTACATAATAATTACTTTCCGAGCCAGGGCTACACAGTGAGACTTTATCTGGGAGTAAGAAAGGAGGGAATGAAAGGAAAAAGAGAGAGAGAGAGAGAGAGAGAGAGAGAGAGAGAGAGAGATGCTATACCCACTAGTCATTTCCATTGCCAATGTTTACTGTGCTTATTTTTGTAAGTCCAATAGTTTGGTCAAATGCATTGTTCTTTTCTGCTCAATTTTATATATATGCGCAATTTGTCTCATGAAGATTCTAATGAAAGGGTAAAATAATAAGCTAGGACCTCCATCTGGGCTAATAGGCCAAGAGGAATTTGGAGGAGGTTGGGACAAAGGGAGGGCCTGGCCAAGGCAGTGTATGGGGCTGAGCCACTTCATCTATAGCAACTAGGAACATCCTCTGCATAGAGGCAGAGTTGATCCATCTCCCTCCTGGTCTGAACCACAGCTTTGCCCCCTGCTCTCTTCTATCTCCCTGATGTCAGGTTTTCAACTGTTCTAATGGTGTAGTGATGAAGGCTGGCTAGCTAGCTAGGAGATCCAGCTGTGGCATCAAATTTCCATCCCCAAAAGTGACATCAGGTGCTGGGTGCAATGCCTCCTGGGAATCACTGCACGGTCATTGTCTGAGGCTTCGTGGCCTTGGAAAGCTTAAGGATCCTAGTCTCCTGAGATTCTATCTGGGGTGCATGGGCAGGGAGTGGTCGTGCTTCAGGAACGACGCCCTCTAGAGGAAGAGATGTAAGATTACCTTGCATATTCTAATTGCTCCTGATTGTTCCCCTACCCCAAAAGTGGGGGAGGAGAAGAGATGGGGGAGGGAGACAGGAGAGAGGGAGGGAAGAGAAGAGAAGGGAAGGGAAGGGAAGGGAAGGGAAGGGAAGGGAAGGGAAGGGAAGGGAAGGGAAGGGAAGGGAAGGGAAGGGAAGAGAATGATATAGATTAAAAAATACAAAAGCCAGGCATGCTCTGTCCGTAAAATGCTTGGTAGCATGCTACAAGGCCTGGGTTGGATTTCTCCACATAGCATAAATGGTATTTAGTTTCTATTTCTTTATTTTGTAGGTGATCACTCTCTACCCTAGGGTATCCCTCTGGTTGCATTTTATGTCACTATAAACCCCACTGTGATGAACCATCTTCCTACACAGGGGCTTCTTTTCTTTAAAATCATTGTCATCACAGGACAGGCGTGGGCTTAAGTGGTAGGGTTAGCTTCAGTTTGGACTTATGGACCAAAGGTGACAATTTCTGCTCTCATCATTTTCATTACACCAAGAAAAGAAGATAAATTGCTGAACCAGGACCAGACATGTACAAGGTATTCGTTTCAGGATACCTTTGCCTTCTATCACTGGTTGGTAATTTGATAGGCAGGATTTTTCCTTGTTTTGTACATATAAAGAGGAAGAAGTTGTCCTTTCTGAGGGAAGACTGAGCACGCACATGCCTCAGGGGTGAAATGCCAAGATGGAGAGCAACATTCCTCTGGTACCGTGCCGGACAACTGGGCTTCTTGTGACAAGAAGGCTCCGTTCCTCGGTGCCAGCCACAGTATCTGCTGGCTACCTTCAGCTGTTAGGCACTGGAAATGAAGCCAGAAAAACTTAGGAACTGAAAGCTTTATTTTCTATTAAACAGTTGTGTGAAATTAGTAACTACGTCAGCCTGCCTCATTCAGGAGTGTAGGGAGCTGAGCCTTCTGACTGGTGGGAGCTGAAGCAGGGTGGGAGGGGGAGGCTCTGATATTTTCACCTATGCAGAAATGTCCTCTCGTCTTGCTGGTTGCTTCTATGGGGAGGATTGGGTGGGGATGGGGTTGTTGGTTGGCTGGTTGGTGTTTTGATGGTGTTAAGGATTGAGCCCAAAGAACACTTTCAGATACTGGGCAAGTGCTGTGTTACCAACCTACATTTGTGTGATGAGGCGTGGAAAGTGCATGGCGTTCTACCCTGCAGGATTACAAGATGACGTAGACAGTGCATTGGGTCAGGGTGTGCAGGCAGAGAGCTGTGGGTCAAATATGGGATGTCCTCACTGTCTAGACTGGCCTTGGATTCTGTATCACAGGAAGCCTCGAGTTTATAATATTCTCACCTCAGTCTCCGGAACAGCTTAGATTACAGGTTTACACCACCAGGTTCAGGTTTTTTTTTTTTTTTTCCCTAGCTTTAAATAGGATTCTCTAACAATTAAGTCTCCTTAACATTAACTCCATGGGGGTCCCTAACTCTGCATAAAGTGAGCTCATATTGCCTGGCACGAAAGGGCAACGTTAAAGAAAGCTATCAGCATTGGTGTCTAGGATGCAATCTAGGTCCTTGATAGGCTCATCCCTCTTCTCTATACTAGTGGTCTCTCAAACCTCACACTTGTTGTAGAGGATGAGCAGTATAAATATAAGGATGACTAGATTATAGATAGATAGATAGATAGATAGATAGATAGATAGATAGATAGATAGATAGTGATTGGTGGTTGGATGATGGATGGACTGATGGATGAATGTATAACAGATGAAGGTGGGTAGATGGATAAATGGTGACAGATAGATAGATAGATAGATGACAAATGAATTGATGTATGGATGGATGACAGATGGTGAATGGATGGATGAATTGATGACAGATTGATAGATGGATGACAGATAGATGAATGGATGACAGATGGATGGATGGATGGATGGATGGATGGATGGATGGATGGATGAATAGATGACAGATAGGTGATGACAGATGGGTAACAGACAGATGGATGATGGATGGATGGATAACAGATAGATGAATAGATGGATGGGTGACAGATGGATGATGACAGATGGATAACAGATGGATGATAGATAAATGGCTGACAGACATGTGGATAGGTGATATGCAGTGAGTTGATTATGGATGCATGAATGGTCATAGATAGATGGATGATGGACAGATGATGAACAGATGATGGACAGATGGTAGATAATTTTGATAAATAATGTACAGACAGGTGATGGGTGGATTGACTTGCGATGGATAATGGGTAGATGATGGATGGGTGGACACACGAATAGATGAGTGTATGTATGGTAGTAATAACAGTGACAAACACTTGCAGTGTCCCCAGTGTCAGAATGGGGTCCAAGGCTTTATCTGTAGCTCTTCCCTCCCTTTCAGCATTCCCAAAAACCTGACGATGAACGTGTCATGAATGTTTTCTAACACGCAAGGAAACCACGGCCCAGCGTGAGCCACACTGTCTGCCTCCACAGCCTGACCCAAGGCACTGTCTACTTTGCCCATAACACTGTAGGGCAGATGGTACACCATGGATTTTTCACACCTTGGAACACCAGCAAGTGGCTGAAACTTTTCTCCCCTGTGTAGCTACTGAGCTGAGGAAGGAAAAGCTAAAGATTGGCAGGTGCCCCCAGTTTTCTCCAGACACCATCTTCTCTTCACTGCTGAGCGGCTCCTAGTGTCCATGGTCCGCTCGTGTGGTTAACAGTGTGGCCTGAGGCTGATAAAGAATGCGTGTAGCATGCAATTAAAGCCCTGTCTTGCCCAATTGGGCAACTAATGGGATTAGCAAGAGTGAAGCTGCCTCGTTAAGGCATAGTTTGTACCTCAGGACCATTTCTTGGGCAAATGAAACAATGGCTGATGGGAACTGCCTGATGGGTCAGCCTGAAACTGAGTGAGATGGTCCTCCGGGCCGCCCTAATGTGAGGATGTGTGTGCTTGTGCGTGTGCATGTGCGTGTGCATGTGCGTGTGCGTGTGTGTGTGTGTGTGTGTGTGTGTGTGTGTGTGTGTCTGTGGTTTCATGAGGGAAACTTGGTGCTTTGCGTATTGGACCCACTGCATGGCACGTGACTCACTCTCTGTTTTGCACTGTGATCTCAGGCTTGAACCCAGGCCTGAGTGGGACAGGTTAGGATTAGTCAACGTTACTGAATTTTGTCACTGCTTACTCTCACATTCCAGTCACACCCCTGCATAAACAGAACCGTATTTGGTCATGATAGACACAAGGATGCCATGTCCTCTGGGATGGCAGCACCACCGACTTCAGAATGAGAGAAACACACTAGTGTGTGAGTGGCTGCCTCTTAAAGCATGTCTTATGCTCAAAAAGCCCCTGGAGCATTCCTGACAAAATTGTTGCCACCACCTGAAGGAAGGCAGAGGCCACACTACCATGGTAGACAGCCAGACTGGCTCAGTGGTAGGCTCTGTCTGGCCACTGTGCTTTTGAGCATCAAGGGTGTGTGACTGTATCCAGAAGGCAGGAAAGTCATTGTCCCCAGGATGGAACTTCTCTGGAGCTTGGTTAGCTCAGAGATTCTCACCTGGGGCATGTATGTTGTTTTCTCTAACTGAACTGTCCATGGTGATGAGGGACAAGTCTCATGTTCATGCTAGGATGGCAAGGTATGCTTCTTCTGTTTTAGTTCCCCAGCACAACTTGGAACTGATGACAATGTCTCTCGGTATCAACAACCATTTCCTGCCACCTAGAACCCACCCTACAACTCCCGGGGTCTTCCTCAAATCATCTGGTGTATTAGAATGGAATGTGTTCTCTTCATAGCTCTGGAAGTTGCAACGCATATAACTATACCATTCCCAACCCTAACAATGACATTTATGGCTATTCAATAACTTTGCCTTGGGAAAATTCTGGTGCAAAGCATGATGGGACACATCTGCGCTTCAATACTTGGAAGGTTGGGGTATGGAGATTGTGATGATGCCGTCCAGGGAAGTCTGGACTGAAAAAGACATTTTGAGGAAGAAGGTTATGGGGGCAGAAGGGAGGGAGAGGGAAGGAGTATAATAAACAGAAGAGACAACCCCGGAAGGCGTGATGGCCGTGTGCAGATCACACAAAGATGCCTTTGCTTCTCCATGCCCCGCCCCCATTAGCTAAGATAACTCACTCTAGCAGTTCTAACAAACAACCGTGGATCTCAGTAGTCCAGCACAGAGTACATGTAAAATCTTCTCTAACTGAATCAGATGTCACCTTCACTGTAGAGTGGCTATGTCATTTGGGGTGCACGGCTTCTAAAGGCACCGAAGACAGCAGAAAGGAACCCTGTAATTGAGGCTCATTACTCTGCCAGCATCTCATGTGTCAGAGACTGGGAAGTGCAGCCATCCCATAGCAATGGAAGGAAAGATGAGATGAACGGCAAGCACCCCGAGCCATCAGCCTACATGCAGGACTTTCAGCCTCTTGAATAGTGGTCAAAAGCCCGATTCTTTGTTATTTTTAGTGATCTGAGTTACAAGCGAACAGTGTTTCACATGGCCCAGGCTTCCCTAACCATTCCTAGCATGCTTATTTCAAAGTTCCCCCGTTCCCCTTCCTTTGGACTTGAGGACTGTATGAATACTGTTTGGAGAATCTTTAAGTTTCAGTTGCCCTGGGTTAGGTAGGTTCACCGGCACCTTGAGACTATCAGCTGGGCTTGTATATTGATGGTAACACTTCTTGGGAGGGGGGTCTTGACAAACAAAGATCTGCCATGTTCATCTGACTTGATCTCTTATGATCTGCAAACCCTGCAAACTTAACTGTCCCCACTCCTGGCTCCTCAGAATCCTGTCTCCCTGAATCCCATCTCCAGGTGACCATGCTTCCCTGACCGGTGCTGGATGCGACAGTCATCCCTTGCAATGTGAAAAGATGTTCATTTTAATCCCCTGTCTAAGCCCACTGCTGTGGCCCATTTTCCTATGAGCTCTATCTTCCACCCGTCCTTTCAACTCCAGCCCCAAGACTGGCACCAACTCTATTCTGCTGCAGGTGCTCTGTTTCCACTGAGAGGATGCATTTGTGGAATACCGTGAGCTTTGTGAGTGTGGTGGTATAGACATTTATCAAAGAGATTGCCTGTAACCTCTCCTTCCCCATTCCAATGGAAACTCCTCCGATCGCTTTTCCTGGGGCTCAAAACTTGAATCTTAAGAATAGTTTCGTTTCCATAGCAACTTACTGTTTATTTACTGACCCTACCACATGTGCACACCCACATGTGTGCTTAGGTGTGCACTATGTATTGTGTGTTGTGTTGTATGCTTATAGAAGCACTTGTGTACTTTGTAACTTATCTATTGCACAGCACATATATGTGCCGTATGTACACGTGAGTGCGTATATTTGCATACCGTTTTTTCCTGATCGTCACTCCCCCGTGGATGCCCAGAGGGCTGTAATGACTGAGAGATGCAGCAGAGAATTCTGAGATCAGCAGAGGAAAACTGACTTCAACAACGCTACCCCCGACGGTAGCAGCATCGAGTACTGACAGGACACCTATTTGGCCGTGGGGTCTAGGTCTTTGTCTTGCTGCCCCTTTGTCTTTATGGATTCCTATGGCTTCCGATTTCATGCTAACATACGTTTATACTGCAAACAGGATCCTTGTTCCAATAACAAGTCAATGAGGAAGCCCAAGCAGCCGGCCTCAGCCTGCATTGGCTGTCAAGCTATCCAAACGGGTTCCTAGTCTCCCCTAGGGTGCTGATTGCCTCAGCTTCCTCAAGGATCGGGCCAGAGGAGCTCTCCTGGCATAGCTCCAGCTCTCTTGTCTCTTTATCAGTCCTGACACTACTGAGCCAGGTAGATCCCTGCAAGGGCAGGCAGGAAGGGTGCCCTGTGCACTGTAGGATCTCTGGCTTTCCTCTTCTACTCACCGGGAGTGCCCACGACCCAAGTTGCAACCATCAGAAAGTGTTCCGCCTGACCAGTGTGCCCCAGATGAGAACACTGATTTGAGTGGGTTGAGAAGCGAAACTTTCTGCTCTCATAATAATAGACACGAACAGGGAGGCTTCAGAGGGCCAGTGACTAAACTCTTAGCCTTCCCAAGGCTGGAGATACCTTGTAAGAACAGCAGGGTGAAGGTTAGCCCAGCTCTCAAGCCAGGCAGACATGTCTGTGGTTCTCCTTTCTCTAGGCTCAAGTCCTCCCACCTCCCACGATCACTGTCTCCCAAGAGGAGAGGAAGCCTATAAAAAAGGAGAAAATAAGAAAGTAAAAACGGAAAGAAAAAAAAAAGAAAAAGAAAGAAACCAAAAAAGACATAGTCTCAAAACTAGACAGCCTTACAGTCTGTCCGGCTGATAGAATTATGTATTGATGTCTATAAATTCAGATGTCTGATTTCGTCTCTTACTTAAATGTATCTGTGTGTTTTAATAGGAACACTCAGCTCTGCTTTTATTAATGCAAAAACATTAAGTCACCAGCCCTGGATCTGAAAGCCTTAAAGGGCTGTTTCCACCAGAACCTGTCATAAAATGTGCTCTCAAGCGTGTCCCCTTTAAGAGACTCCAGAATTAAATGTTCCCGTATGTGAATTTTATATTGTACAGCACATTTGTTTTATGGCTACAATTAAGTTAGATGTGCCGATAACAATGTCTGTTTTCCATTTTAAATCGCACATTCCAGACACCGTGTATTGTTTTATTATCTAATCCACATGCTTTTAATTGCAATTATGGTCCCTTATGAGTCCCCTGGGAGGCCATGATTGCAATTAAAAATGTAATTTAAATGTTAATTAATTACATTCATTTTCTAAACTGGGAAAATTTCATTTATTATTTTCATGTGTTGTTCATTTATCCTAAATGCATTACCTTCTAAATGTTTTTTTTTTCCCTAAATTAAGTGTTATGTTTATAAAACAGGGTGTTTAATACCCTTTAAAATTTTTGTGAGGGTGTTTGTACAAATTATTACTTTAAATTAATTGATTTTGCACTATATGCATGAGGTATAGGTCCTAAATATAATAAAAGATAATGCTGCGATCCTCCCCGTGCTCCTCGGTGGCATCACCAGGAGAGACGCTGTCTGATTGACTTGGCGGCAGCACGTCTACCTACCTCTGAGGCTGCCTTGGCCGCTCCTGTTTTCTCTCAAACAAAGGGAAGGAGGTGTGGGCACTCCAAACGATGCAGATCATTAATATGAAAAGAGGGTTTTTTCCCCTCCAGATGAAAATTGCAACCTAAGGAAGAAATTTATCGTTAGATTAATAAGTCATCTTGGCTGGTATGAATAAATAAAGAGGAACAAGGGAGGGAAGGACCTCAAAGACAGGAAGCCTTGAAAATCATTGGAACTTTCTAGAAAGAGAAAAAAATGTCTCATGCAGGATTCTGTTTCTCCAGGCCTACCTATCTTTTTTTTTTTTCCTAGCTTACTGTGCCTTAAATAGAGGGTCATTTTAGACATGAAGAAATATCAAGAAATACATCTCAACTGAACCATTGCAGTTTAGGGGTTGTTTCAGTGACTAAAAGCTGATGTCACAGGAGGATGGGGCAAAATTTCCAGAATTCTTCTTTTTCTAATTTAACCCAAGTCCATGCTATATGTAATAAATTAATAAAAGCTAGGGAGATACTTTTAAATGTTACTTTCCTGTCCAATTGGCCACATCTTTTGTTTGTTTGTTTGTTTTGTTAGCTCATTAATCTTTAAAAAAAAATGCTGTCTGAAGTCTGGATTTAGTTTGGTTAGATCTGTAATATTTACAAGGTGCCTGGGCAAAATTAGCGTCAGCTCTCGACTCTTACCTAGTGCTCACTACACACAGGCTGCTCTGTGGGTGGATGGAGGACAACGATGGAGAAGGGATGAGCTCCCAGCATGCTCAGCAGGCATCGCTGGTGTCTTTACTCTGGACTCTTAGCTTGATTCATTCATAAAATTCCCACACACATCCTCTGAGCCACGAGGTGTTGCTCTGTCCACACTGCATTCCTACAAGTACAGTCATTTTCATTTTAGGCTTCCCAGAACTCACTAAGGATTCATGTCACCAGAACGGAGCCAAATAAACCAGGATCTATGCCCTGGAAGGCTGATGTAGTCTCTCCATGCCATTCCATACCACTGGCCAAGGTATGGCTAAGAAACACTGCAGGCCTCACTGGAGATACCAGAGAGGACGCCATGCCAGCAGGGTGGGAGTCAGGCGTGGGAGTCCAGCTCTCTTTAGGGTCTGTGATCTTACATGTGCCTTCCTATGGTAAGACTCAGTTCTCTCTCCTGTATAATGGCATAACAACAACACCTGTCTTGGGTGATGCCTGGTTCTCAAAACAAGGAGGATAACTGGCTGTAAAGCTTTGTCATGTTAGTCTCTGCCTTCCCTGTCACAGTCTAGATGGGGGCAGAAGTGAATGACTTCAGAAAAGTCAGTAAAGCCTTGCAGGCATCCATCAATAGAGGATTGCTCAGTTCTATGAAGCAATGGACACTTCTAGAATGCTTACGGGGACTTTAAAATAATAACGCATATTCAGGCAGACCAGGTGTGTAGGTATACATAACAGGCCAGTGCAAGTGGGTGCTGAAGCCCACCGTAGAATTTGTGAGATCCATCTCTGCTGCCAACTGCTCATAAGTCTGGGTTCACCAACTCCCTTTTTTATATCTAATATATAATATACAATATACAGTATATAGTGCATAATATATAGTATATTGTATATTATATATTACACATAAGGGTTCACACACTTTATGGTGGATCATCTTCAACCTACCACTCACAGATGAGTCGTGATGAAACTTGAGTCACATGACACATCCTTGGGTTTATTGTCCCTTAAGGTCAATTTGGATACCTGGTTCTGTATTAACCACTCTCCATTACAGTGATAAAAACACTGTGGCTAATGTAATCTTAGCAAGAAGATCTCATTTGGTTACGGTTCCAGAAGGACTGAGTCCGTCCTAGTGGGGAAGATGTGGTAGCAGACACAAGGAAGCTGAGTGCTGGTGTTTTGTCTGCATACAGGAAGGAGAGAGAGAGAGAGAGAGAGAGAGAGAGAGAGAGAGAGAGAGAGAGAGAGAGAGACACAGAGAGAAGCAGAGAGAGAAGAGACAGAGATAAAGAGACAGAGAAAGAGACAAGACAGAAACAGAGAAAGACAGAGACAGAGAGACACAGAGAGAAGGAGAGAGAGACAGAGATAGAGACAGAGAGACTGAGAGACTGAGAGAGACAGAGACAGGCAAAGAGAGAACAGGGCGCAAACCTAGGTTTCAAACCCTTCAAGCCAGCCTCCAGTGTTTCTCCCCCAAAGAGGCTGAACCTCCTAAAATTTCCAGCAGTTTCCCAAACTGAGGACCAAGTGTCCAAACATATGAGCCTCTGGGGAACACTTCTGATTCAAACCATCACAGAGAGATACAGGACAGCTACCCCTCAGTTATTCCACAGACCAACAGCCTGGGGCAGTAGGTACAACCTACTGTGAGACACCATCCACACGGCGGCGTTTGGGAGGTAGTTGGGAATGAACGCACACACCTGTGCGCCTTGATGCCTTGAGCAGGTCAGGTCGACCCAACCTTAGAGCTAGGTGAGAAGGGGTCCCGGGAGCTGACCCGTCCCCTTCCTTGATGGGTTCATGTGGAGGACTTTACAGGGCATGGACTGGGTGCTGTCTGTTTCTCTGCTTGAGGGGCTACTTTGGTGAAGAAGAACAGAGCCTTAGTTTCATGAGGATAATTTTCCAGCAAAGGAGACTCAGAATAAAACAAAATAAGTAAATAAATAATAAATTTGTAAAGAGCTTCATATACTTGCAAGTGCTATCTCTCTCTCTCTCTCACACACACACAGAGAGAGAGGGGGGGGGAGAGAGAGACAGAGACAGAGAGAGACAGGGAGAGAGAAAGATTCACACTCTGGAGAGTCAGCATTTGCTAGACAGAGATCCAGCCTCCTGATGGTCTTTCTTTCACTGGGTTCTGGTTACAGGTGGGCCATCTGCTTATTAACTCCTGTGGCTTCTTTGAGTTTTTTCCATCTGGGTCTCTGGTCTCTCTTTCCTCCAATTCCTTCCTCTCTCTCTTTCCTTCACTCACCTCCCCCCACCTCCAGTCATCAATTGCTCCCCAAAAGGCTTCAACCATCCCTCCCAGACTGATGTAGCTCCTTCACCCTACAAAGCCATTGGATGCCTTCAAGCAGCGGGTGCCAAAGGAACAGCCATAGGTCCCTCTGGGAATGAGCAGACTCATTTCCCCCAGTCCCCAGCGCAGGGTCTGGTGGGAAGGTTTCTGGGGACTTCTTAATTGGGGGTTGCTAGGGAACATCATTATAATAGTGAAAACTCACGCAGGACTTGGCAGAGCTCTTCCGTTCAGCTCTGATTACTATAGTAGGTGGCCGTGACCCATGCAAACTCACTAAGCGTTTCTCAGGCAGAAGTCAAGGGTAACAGACATTGCTATCCCAACACTTTTTTTACCTAGGAGCGAATTCCTTCACGTACACTCTGGGAGCCTGTGTGTGCAGTGCCTCAGAGAAGGAAATGGGTTACCCCAGCCCAGTGTAGAAAACATGTTGGTTTTGTTAGCCCATGTGACTCTGGGGGCCAGTGTAGCTTAACACTGTTGTGGTTTAAGTGAGCGGCAGGGTTTAGCATCATCTGGTGGCCCAGGATTCAGTCAGGGTCAGCCCAAGTTTCCAGCATGCAAATGAATCACCTGGAGGTCTCATTAAGGCAAAAGGACTTACACAGCAAGCCTGCTGTGCCTAGAGATTCCACAGTTTCCAGGAGCTCCCAGCAGAGTGGTGAAACTGGTCCTCTGACCACGTTTGGGGAAAAGGCTTTAGGCATGGTGTTCAATTCTCTTAGGGCAGAGTTTTGACTTCTGTGAGGCAATTGGCCTGTGGGGCCCTTTCCTGTAGTAGTAATAGTAGTATTATGTTAGACTGCTTAGCCTAGAATACATGAAGACTGGTTCAGTCCAGAGCATGCATACACTAAGTATGATGGCGCATGCCTGTCTGCGCAGCGTGGAGGAAACTGAGGCAGGAAGATCCAAACTTCCAAGCCATTCTTGGTTACACAGGGGCTTTGAAGTGAGCTTGGGCTACGTAAGACCATGTCTATAAATAGGTAGATAGATAAATAGACAGACAGACAGACACAGAGAGAGAGAGAGAGAGAGAGAGAGAGACAGACAGACAGACAGACAGACAGACAGATAGACACACACACACACACAGAGAGAGAGAGAGACAGACAGACACACACACAGAGAGAGAGACAGACAGACACACACACAGAGAGACAGACAGACAGACAGACACACACACACACACACACACACAGAGAGAAACAGACAGACAGACAGACAGACAGACAGAGACAGACGCAGTGTTTTATGGTAATACCGGTGTAAGGACAAATTAATTGATGCTCTATAGGTGAGCAGCTCCTTTCACTGCCTTTGCTTTTGTGATTTTAAAGAATATGAAGCTGAACGTTAGTACCCTTGCGTGCCATGATCCCCAGATACTGTCCCTGTACACCCAGTGTAGAAGTGACTACTTGCTGATCTTACCCTAGCATTCTTTCTCCCTCTCCTAGTCTCTGCTTGCTCATCTGTAAAATGGGAATTTAGCATTCCGTTGCTTCATGTCTCTGCACACTGCCTGGCTTATAGCTTCTTGGCTTTTGCTTCCAACTACATGGGATCCCTCCAGCTGTCGTTGTCTTCCTGACCTGTTAAACATCAGGTCCCTCATACATATCACTCCTTTCTTGGAACTCTGGATATGTCCTCCTGGATACACGACCTGGCTAACTTCCATAAATTAACTTAGGTTACCTTCCACTTCTGAGCTGGCCTGCAGTTCCCTTTGGGAGGCCCCATCACATCCTGGATGAGGCAGACAGCCCCACTCAGCCCCAGGATGTTCACACTTCCTTGCAGTTTAGTCTCCCAGTGTGTGTTTTTCAATGGAAATGTTTTTCAGTGGCTGGGCAGAACCTGGAATAGCCTTGGATTCTCTGCCTGTCACTGTACAGGTGAGAATCTGTGTCTCCAACAAGTTCACTCTGGTCTTTTTATTCCCTTCAGCTCCTAACCTGCTTGTTGGCCGTGTGTGTGTGTGTGTGTGTGTGTGTGTGTGTGTGTGTGTGTGTAAATGTGCTTTGTTCATTGAGACAGGATCTCTCACTAGCCTGGAGCTCTTGGCTGCCTTAGCCAGTCAATCCCAAAGATTTGCATGTCCCACCTCCCTGGTGCTGGGATCACAAACAGGGGCCACCAGACTGGGCTTTGTACTGGGCTCTGGGGAATTAAACTCAGTTCCTTGTACTCTATCAAGTGAGCCAGCTCCCTGGCCCATGATCTTTTTACAGAGTTGCAGAGTGGAATCCCTGCCATCTGTTCAGACTACAGCATTGGGTTTCCACACTAGCCAATCGCAGTCTCAGGTCATCTCCTTTCATGAGCTTTCTGGTCTTGGCCTTTATTGGTGGAAACACCCATGCTTGGTATTAGAATTTTCCTTTGCTCAAATTAGGGAGAGAGACTGAACTGCCTCACCCCACATCCCATCCTGCCGTCTCCCCCTGCCAACGCTGCCACTCCTGCGAGTCTCACCTATGAAGCAAAACCCAGGGGGGTATAGTATCAAACATCTGGATGGGACATGTGGACAGTACGTAGGCGGGCTCACACTGCCTCTCACGGCCACCACTCAATCACACCAGCTGTGTTCATGATGTTTCACACACACACACACACAAAGGGCTGGAGAGATACAGCAGTGAGGAGCACATCAATTCAGGCAGCTGAAGTCACCTGTAAGTCTAACTCCAGGGGACACAATGCTCTGATCTCTGGCACCTACATTCACTTTCGTGCACATGTACACACATGCTCACACATGCACACATGCCACATACCACACACACACACTCACATGCACACATGTCACATATCACACACACATGTACACATACATGCCAAATACCACACACATGCACACACATGTCAAATACCACACACATACCACATATCACACACATGCACACACATGCCAAATACCACACACACATGCACATGTACACATGCCAAATACCACACTCACATGCACACACACATATGCCACATACTACACACATACACCACATAACACACACATGCACATGTACACATGCCACATACCACACATATACACACACATGCCACATAACACACACACGCACAAGCACACATGCCAAATACCACACACATACCACATATCATACACAACACACATAACACACACACACTTAGAAATTAAATTCATCTTAGGTAGAAAGAAAAAAGCAAACAAGCAGATCTGTCAGCCGTGTTAGGATGACAAGGGATCTAGACAAGCCACAGAGGAGACATCAGGTGAACAGACTGCCTGGCTACCCGGAACCGTGGGTACCACTCCAAGGTTTTCTCTCTCTAGCTGAGAATAGACACGTGGATCGCCCTCAGCCTGTGGGTATGTCATCTCTCTACTTTCTCCCAGTCCTCAGGTGACCTACCCTCTCATCTTCCTTGTGTCTGCCGTTTAACACAACTTCAAGTATGTCTATAGAGCCCGTGGCATGAAACACACACATACCTTATATATTTTAAGTTCAAACCAAAGTGTATTCAGGGCCAGGGAGGGTGCCAGAATGCCTTTTTTTTTTTTTTTAATTTTCAAGGTAACAGTAACAGATTCACTAGGATTTACATAGCACCAAAGCCAATTTACATGCTTATTTACGCTGTTGTTCCCATTTAAAAAAAAAAAAGTGGGGTTACCTTAGCAACCGTAACATCACATGATTTGCACAGACAAACCATAAGAGAAACACCTTTTGAAATGAAAACAGAAATCTCAGCGGTTACCTCCTATAGATGCGTAATCTGTCATCTATAGAATTTCAATCCACTTTGGAAAAGACTGGGTGACATTTGCGTGGCATTGAGTACTTCTCTTTAATTACCTCTCTGCCTTCAGAGATGCCAAAATGAGAGGGGGGTATGGAGAGAGAAGGGAAGAGGTTGGCCCTCCCCTGTCCTGTGCCTGTTGTTAGAAGTGAGTACCTCTGTCATTGCATCACCAGCAGAAACGACGCGTTACTCAAATTTGCCTCATCTCTCCCTCCTGTACTTATTCATTGTTTGTTTATTTTTGCATAGGGGGTAGAATTTATTGCTTGATTGCAACTTGATTATAATTCTAAGAAAGGCAGGATTCTGCTGGAGCGACAGTTGGCTAAGAAGAATGTCCTAGAGAAGCACTTTAAAGTAGAAGGAAGGATCCAGAAGTTTCTAAGACATGGTCACTGTCAAACAACATCCCCCCCCCCCACCCATTACCCTTGGCAAATTAATCACGGGTCAAAATACAGCCCTCTCCCCAGGGGCAGCCGTCCTCATTTCTGGCTTGGTCTTGTTGGCTCAGAGGACTCTGTGCTTCTGAATCTCTGCCTAGGGAAGATGACACATGCAAGGGCCTTCTCGATCACATTTGAGCAGCTTCTGCTGAGAACAGGAAATCTCCTCTCTGGGTTAGCTATGCTATTGCTGCTATAGGCTTCTGGGATTTGGGATTTGAGCCTTGTAAGACATCTATCAGGTCCCCTATTCTTCCGTTTCAACCTTCACAATGGCTGCTGGTGACCTGTAGCTGGGCCCCAGCTCTCTTCCAACCCTGACTGCTGAGGCTAGCCAGGGGAGGGCTATCAAGTGCAACCAGGAAGCAGTACAAGGATCAGCAGAAAGCTTTTGTATTATTGTTGGTTTTTTTTTTAATTGTTACTATGTGCACACCCCTTTTCAAAGACTTCAGATGTCCCTGGGGAGAATCCGGGGTGTCTTATTCACTAGGGCACCCCACTTCCAAGAGCAATATTGAGTCTAGTGTTTCTGTGCTCATTGACTCAGCACACAAAATCAGGAACGAAGGTCCGGGCAGGGAAGTTCACCCAAGCGTGGTATTGTTCTTTCAGATCAATAGGGCGGATGGACAGAGGATGGGCCCAGCAGCAGCAGAGAGGGTCTGGCACATGAGCAACCATGAAGAAGGGATGTGTGTGCTCCTGTGTTCAGAGTTGTTCTCAAGTGCTCGGTGCTGACGGCCAGGCACCTTAATGAGTGACAGCAGATGCTTAAAGAGTTCAGATATTTCTAAGAGCTGGTCACTGCCAACCAACTGTGCAGGAGATGCAGCCCACAGACCTGGTTCTTTGATGGTCCTGGGATGTTCTCTGTGTCCTGTGTGACACAGGTACAGGAGCCAGCCTGATCTCCTCTCTCTTTCCCTCCTTTCATTCTTCCTTCCTTCCCCTTCCCCTCCCTCTCTCCTTCATTCTTTCTTTTCATTCCTTCCCTTCCTTTTTCTTTCCCTTTCTCTCTCCCTCCTTCCCTCTCTCTCCCTCCCTTTCTTCTTCCATATCCCTCCTTTCTTCTCTCTCCTTCCTCCCTCTCCCTCCTTCCATCTATCTTTCCTTGCTTGTTCTCGCTCATCCATATCCCCCGCCAATTATTATGTTTCCAGCAGGTTCTGGAGCACTTACTCAATGGCACCCACTTACTTGTTCATTTCATCTAGCAGCTATGGGCAGGGTCCTCTGACCTGTGCAGAGAAGGCTCAGTAGCCAGTGGGAGGGGCAGGCAAGATTCACTCCCAGGGAGTTCAGGTCTAAACAGGTATTGATTGAAGGCTTGCATATAATTAAATACCGAATGGGATTAAATCGATGGCATTGATCAATCAGTTAATTGGGAGTTGGCCGGTAACAGATCTAAGTGGTCCTCACTAAGCCAGTGTTCCTGCCGCTTGCCAATCTGGGACCCTTTTTCCCATTGACAGATGCGCTCAGGGTAACATGCAATTCAGGCCTGGGATGTTTTCTGCCAATCTTTGTTCCCAGATGGCTTAGACATGAATGCTTCTTAATTTTCTTTTGTAACTCGCTGCCTTCCCCCATCTCGAGAGGGACAGAGCCCGTGTCTTCAGTATGATGCCCCCAAATTAGACATGAGCTATGGTTTACTGACACTTAACGAAGCTACCTTATGTCTCTTAAACAATGACTGAGCCAAGACAGAACCTGAGGAGCTTTCAGTCCTGACAAGGGAGCCGATGTCTCCGCCTCTCCTTGAACTTGGCATAGTGAGCGAGAGTCACACAAGCCAAGGTTTTCCAACTCATTTTTCAATGTTATCATAGGAACAGTGTGTCCTAGAATCCTAGCAGCTGCAGACACTGACCCTTCCCATGGCTGGGAGGCCAGGGACCATCAAAGCCAGAGCATCTCTCCCCACAGAGCCACTCTGCAATAATGAGGAGAAGCTCGAAGGACACTGTGGGAAAGGGGCTCTTCCTGGACACCCAGGCTTCTTGAGGAAGGTTTATTGATGGAAAGAACACTTGTGTGGAGCATGAAGATGTCCCTGGTGTGCTCACGATCCTCACTCGGGACCCTCCAAGTGAGGGCCTGTACTCCAGTCAAGGTCATAGCCTGGCCCAGCCTCAAACATGTGGCTCACTGCAGCATAGAGTTGTCAAAGGTCTTTTCTCCATCCTGGGCCTCTGCTGCTTATTCTATATGCTCCTCACTTACCTTCCCATTGAAAGAAGAAGATGAAGGGACCACTGCTTTATTTATGGCTCCTGGTTTCAGAGAGCAGAGTCCATCATGGCAGGGAGGTGGGAAGGCAAGAGCCAGAGTCTTCTGGGGAAAAGTAGAAAACAGGAAGCAGGGGGGTTTCTTGGGAAGCATGATGAGTGATAACCCCCAAAGGCCAGGAACAGTGATCCACTTCCTCCAATTAGGCTCCGCCTCTTAAAGGTTCCAAGACCTCCCAAAATGGCACCACCAAGTGTTCAAACACAGGAGCCCATGGAAACATTCCACATTCAAACAAGAACAACGAGATATAAGAGTCATTATTATACGTGAGTAGACTGCTCATGGAAAACCTTACACCCACACACACATCCACACAACATACATGCATACATAGGCATATACAAACATGCACACACTCGTGCACATGCATGCATGCACATACACATTCATGCACATATGTGTGTGCATTTAGACATGAATGCATAGACACACACACACACTCTCTACACAATTTCTCACACAGAAGTGACTGCACACAAGTCCAGAAAGCTTCCTTAAAAGACATGACGCTGCAGCTGATGGGTGACTACTTACTCAGAGTCACGTCTTGAGCTAGTTCAGAATGTTGTCCCACTAAAGGTTCATCACTGTGGAGCAGAGAAAGGTCATCAGTGGTTGAGTCAGCTGCCGAAGGAGATGAAGCTAAGATTAAAAGGCCCCTCTCCTGACATCACCCCCTCTCTGAAGACTTAGGGGGTTGGAAGCACTGACCCCATTAGCCAGGAGGATGTTCCTTTAAGAAAGATACCACAAGTCCTTGCTGGCAAATTCACTGCCCGAGACACTGCAGGAAACCGTGAACAGCATGGCAGAACAGTTTATTCCTTTTTAGCATGGTGTGGCTACAGCCCAGCATCATCCAGTGGCCATCTTTCCAGTCTCTTGTCATATGACTAGGTGCCAGTCTGGACCCTTTGACTGGGAAGACAGTTGGAGTGGGCGGATCTGGCTTGCTTTTTCCTGCGTATTGATGTGTCCTATTAGAGGAAAGGAGGGGAGGGGAAGAGAGGGGAGGGGAAGGGAAGAGGGGAGGAAAGGAGAGAGTTAACATTTGTTTAGTCTGCGCATTTCCTTTATTTAATAACCTTTTAAGACTGGGAGTTGGATCAGCAGTTATAAGCACTTGCTGCTCTTCAAGAGGACCCAAGTTCAGTCCCCAGCACCCACGTTAGGCAGCTCACAAGTGCCTGTGACTCCCTCTTCTGACTTCCAAAGGCACTACACACATATGGCACACATACAATATGTGCATGCACTTGTTCACATGTGCACGCACACATCCACACACATACATAAAAATAAAAAATAACCTGCTTATAAAGGGGGTGGCAAAGTGTGTGTGTGTTGTAAAATACTAAAAATACAGACAAGGAAAACTGGAAAGGTGAAACTGTATTTTCAGTCACCCGGAGGGCAAGGCCACCAATGTCTTAGTGTGTACGATTTCTTATGAGACCTCAGTGCGTGTGCTTCAGAAGCTGCTCACACATGTGTACACGCAAACCATGGTGAGACACTAATGTAGACACTAATGTGTGCAGATGTAGATGTACTGGCCTCGGCCATCAACGTGTTTGCTACTTCAATACTGTGTGTGTGAGTGTGTGTGAGTGTGTGTATCTGAGTGTGCATGTGTGAGTGTGTGTTTTTATGTTTGTGTGGGGTGTATGTATATGTGTGTGTATGTGTACATATTTATGTGTGTGTGGTGTGTATATGAATCTGGATGATATATATATATGTGTGTGTGTGTGTGTGTGTGCATGTGTGTATTTGTATATGTGTGTATATGTGTGTGTCTGTACATATTTATGTGTGTGTAGTATGTATATGCATCTGGATAGTGTGTGTATATATCTGTGTGTGTGCATGTGTGTATTTGTATATGTGTGTATATATGTGTGTGTGTATATATTTATGTGTGTGTAGTATGTATATGCATCTGGATGGTGTGTGTATATATCTGTGTGTGTGCGTGTGTGTGTGTGTGTGTGTGTGTGTGTGTGTGTGTCACTATGCAGTCTAGGCTGTCTGTGGGCTCTTCGTCCCCTTGAGGGCTAGCGTCAGAAGCACGTGCCCCCACATTTGGACTTGGTAATAGCTGGGCACATTCATATTTTTCGTAGCTGAACTAGGCACTGACTAAGCCACTACCAAATCCCAGACTACATGTCACTTTGCTTGTTTCAGGAGTCCCCTTTAATATAGCACAACCCTTCCTGTGGGATCTAGAATCACAGAAAAGGTAGATCCAGTTGTTCTGAGAACATCTTCCCTCTGGTTGCTCTGGAAGCTTCCATCAGGACATCAGTCCTTGAACTCCATCTTCTATCACTGGTAGAGTAACCATGATGCATAAAACCCCTTGTGTTCAAACCGAGTGTCCGTTTTAACCAAACCTACCAGAGGTGTGAGCTCTGTAGAAATGTCTGAAAAGGTGCCACCCACGCACATCGTCACCCACATGCTCTCGTCTCCCAGGCTCCCAGGCAGAGCGTCCTCTTTGCAGCTCTTAGCTCCTTACTAGATGGGTGTCTAGTGGCCCAACAACCACTCTCTTAGTGGTTGTAAGGTTAATTAGTAATCCAGTCTTTTAATTAAGGCTTTTTTAATGATGATGGCATTCCACTTCCATCATCAGAGGAGAATGATTTTATTGACTCTTAACCTTTATCCTTTTATGGTAACTCTCATAACTCAAGATGGAGGATGGTCCAAGTTGAACATGGCCGTGAACTCACAAACACTACAGAAACGTCATCGTCTTGGGAGCTGGCGCGTGGGTGCGCTTCTTACTGACCTCAGAGTACTTTCCCCATTCTGTTCTCTGTTTCCACATCCACCCATCAGCACTGTGGACCCAGCCTCTCATTATCTCATGTTCTTATTAACGACTTTCAGAGTTCCCTCTGAAGGAAACCTGTACAGGGCGGAGTCAGCTTGTGTTGTCATGAAACCTAACTATGCATTTCTCAGCCCCATTTCCTTAGTGCTTGCTTATAGTTGGTAACAGCAAGAATATTGTAGCATGAAAATCCAAATACTGGACTGTGATCCTCTTTGTGGCACCTAGGTATTAAGTTCCACTGGATTACGTCATCGATGGTCACACCTCATATTAAAAAGTCTTAAGGAATTTTCAGGAATAAAAATTGCAGGCATACCAAAATGGGAAACTCTTTGGTGCATTGATAACACTTCCCAGGTTCCTCTGCAGGGTTGAAAGGCCAAGCAAGTCAGCTGTGTGTCCCCACCAACCTCGTCAGTTTTACTGAGTGGGTCCTGGTTGCATCCTCACCAGCACACTGATTATGGGGAGGGGGAGGCATCGTGTCAAACATGGGGAGACCAATTATAGAGATGATTTCTCTTTACCTGCTTGCAGATGCTCACCTGGCCACATCTCCTTTCTGTTAAGTCATCTCTGCCTAACAGCATCTAAGTGTAGCCACCGGCAGAAGACGACATAGATGCAGGAACACTCATCCCTGCTCATCACTCAGGGAGGAGTCATCTCTTTATGATCTAAACGTAAAAGCCTTCCCCGTCTTGAAGGTGGGGTATGAGCAGGAATTCTAAGCAAAAAGAAGAGGAGGAGGAAGAGGAGGAGGAGGAAGGGAGGAAGAGGAGAAAGAGGGGGAGGAAGGAGAGCAAGAGGAGGAGGGATGTGGGGAAGAGGGGGAGGAGGAAGAGGATTGTCACAGGAGGAGGAAGCAGCTACAGCCACAGCAGCACTGAGGAACAGATAGAAAAGATGACCCGGGGCCTTCATCTTGTTAATTACAGTCCTTCCATTTCTTTCATTAAGCCTGGTGGTTCTTAAAGGAGCCCCTGCCTCTGTGTGCATTACCTAAACAGTGCTATGCTGCAGAAGGAACTATCTAATCAATTGCTTGGCCTGTGCCTTTTAGAATTCAATATTGCACAGATATAGGGCAGTGGTAATGATTTGACACTCAGTGCATGGCTGGGAGCTACAGAGCAGTTGGGAGGGGGTGTCACACCCAAATGAGTACACCTGGCCTCTGGTCCTAACACGGTGCCCAGAAAACATAGTTGTATAGTGAGAACCCCTGTCCACTCTGTCGATCCATTCAAGATGCGTCTTCTTCCTGAACCGGGATCGATTGGGTATAGGTACCCCCACCCTCCACGCCATTTGTCATTTTTGATATAATACCGTGTTATCGTTTAAGGCTGTAATGAGAGAGGTGACTGTGCTTAAAGCACAGGGGTGTCGCAAGCGTTGACAAATGGCCGGACTGGCTTTGTCTCTGCCACAGTGAGCAAGCAGTTGGCTGGCTGTTTGCTTTTTTTACCTTTTCTCCATGAATAACTGTGGGACGCGTTCTGGAAGCGAATGGTATCGCTGTGTCCGATGTGGCTCATGGCAAGCCGGGTGGTCCTCAAAGAACAGCTGCAGGGTTTTAGAACCCGACAGGATGGGAGCCCAGGGCCCCCCACCCCGCATAAATCTGAAATGACTCAAGCGTCACAAGGCTGCTCTCTGTTTGCAAAGTTCTCAGGGCTCTTTGGGGGGTGGGCCTTTTTTGTTTTTTGTTTTTTTAAGGTGAGAGGACAGGAAATGCTGTTGGGAAGAGGAAAATAATGCGTGTTAGGTAATCGTTTTATTCAGGAGCATTTCTGGGAAGGAAGAGTTTCAGAAGGAGTATGACTGTCCCCAGGGAAACTGGGGGTGGGAGGGTGGGTTGAGGCAGTGTCACAGTAGCAGCAGCCTAGACTAAGCCGGCTCACCTGGCACTCAGATCACCAACCCTTCTCATACATCATCAGGCTTTGCAGAAGAGACTAGAGGCAGGTCAGGAAGACACTGGCCCCCGGCCCTGGAGGGACTCATGGGCTCTGATGGCGGTACTTAATCCATCAGGACAGGCAGTTTGTCAGGACAAACATCAGCTGGTTTCCTACTCATTCTCAGAACTCAGGAGACACACACACACACACACCCCAAAAAAACCACCCCTGCCATTCTGGTTCAGCTTTGTTGTACTCTTTTCAGACTGGTGACACTTCAGTCTGCCTTCCTTAAGGGGAGGGGAGGGGAGGATTGCTCATCCATCACCATACCCATCATGCATCAGCACAGCCCAAGCTCCAAATCTAAACAGATTCTCTGAGAAGTACCTGACAGGAATCTCTGCACTTCACTTGGGGTGAGTCTGCCCACTTCTGGAACATTCCCTCAATTGCCAACGTGAGGTACAAAGTCTACGTTTGACTATGAAGTGCAGATCAGAAAAGCTTGACCCCAAAACTGGGCTGTTGATTGTGATTTGCACTGGACAGGAATGTTTCCTGGTGGAAACCTCACACTTCCCAACCCTTCCCGGTTAGATTAAGAAAATGGACCCCATAGACAACTCAGACAACTCAGAAGGACCATAGAAAGCACAATGGCTTTGGGACAGAATGACACCCAGGAGTAATTCATTTGTCACTGGAGGAAATGGGTCCAAATTTGAATATAATTAGGGCTATCTCTATTCCATTGGACACCCAAACATATAATAAATACTAGTAAAGACCCATATACTTATAAATATACATAGTACATTTACAAGAATATGAAATCATGATATATATACATAAAATTATCACCTGCACTGACTTGTAAAATTCTATAAATGTATCAATATATTTGTTTAAAGATACAATTTCATTTTTTGTCTACGTGTATGTGTCTCTGGGTATGTACATGCACGGGAGTGCGGGTACCCAAGGAGTCCAAAAGAGAGCGCCTGAGTCCATAGAGCTGGAGTTACAAGGTGTGGTGAGCCTTGTGACCTGGGTGCTGGGAAGTGAATCAGGTCTTCTACAAGAGCAAGAGGTGTTTAACCAACCTCATATGCTAATGTTTTTCTTAATTGATGCCTGCTATATACTAATCTCCACTGGGGGTATGATTGACTCTGATCTTCAGTTGATAGTGGCGAGGATGACGTGAGTTGATATCAAATATTCACACAGCTTTCAAGGGTCAGGTTCTGCCCAGGCCATTCTGAACGGGTAACACTAAGTCTGTGCATGTTTATAATGACAACAAAGTATATAAATATAAAGTATAAAGAGAGATTCTCCTTCCAAGTATTCTAAAATCAGAAACTAGAAAAGCTATAGGAAAATACGCTGGAGTAGGGGCGTGGCTCAATTGGTGGAGGTGCTTGCCCAGCATGCACAGTGCTCCTGGCTCCTCCCCAGCTCTGTATAAATCAGAGTGCGTGCCTGCAGTCTTGGCACTCCAAAGAGGAGGTGGGAGGACCAGAAGTTTAGGTCCTCCCTAAGAACATAACACATTTTCACCTAGCCTGGGCTACATAGAATGCAGGGAGGGAGGGGGAGGAAAGAGAGAGGGGCAGGAGAAAGAGAGAAAGAGGAAGAGAGAGAGAGACAGAGAGAGAAGGAGGGAGACAGAGGGGGAGTAGAAAGGAGGAAAAAAGAAAGGGAGGAAAGAAGGAGAAATTCTTAAATAAGAAATATTCAAGTACTTTTGTATTAATAGAGCCAGCCCAATGGCTGCATCAGGCAGATAGCATGAAGTCAAACCATAGGATGAGGAACTACAGAACATGTGTCCACACTGACAGGGAAGCTCTACGCTGCTCCAATGGAAGCCACAGAGAAATAGAGACAAAATATCACCAAGCCACTCAAGCTATGTTTTGTTTTGTGGTTTTTTTTTTTCTCCACCCAGAGAGAATATTCCATAACAGCTTTAATCATAATTCTATCTCACGGAGTCCTGATAAAAATTGAATACGTTGTTATTGGTAAATTGCTTAGAACGGAGATTTTACACAACGGGTACACATCCTCGCACCTAGTCAGCACCTCTCAGATCACCCGCTGTCATCATCGTCATTGTCATCATCATCATCATCACCACCACCACCATCACCACCATCATCATCGTGTCCCATGTTGGCGAGGCAAATCCCTCCTGAGCAGGCATGCTGTCTCTTTTGTATAGCTCTCTGTGCTACGGGGGCAGCATACAGTAACTGCTTGGGATATAGTGATACACTGTCGACAGGAACTTCAAAAAAGAAAGTAGAAAGGAATGCGTGGTGACTTTAAGAGTTTCCTCTCTGTTTTCTCCCCTCTCCCTTCCTATCCAATCAACGTAAGGATAAGGACAGATTGGCAGGGAAGCTGGTAAAATGGCAGCCTAGGAGTCTGCTCCATTCATTTGCTCCCAGGGCCACATCTGCATAGCAATGCCCACGTGAACTCAGCGGTCCCTCCCATTAATGACTTCCGCCAACAGGGTTCAAAGACAGGAGGTGCCAGTGGGGCAGCAGGACCTCCTGAGTCACGCCAGTGATGTAAGGTGGCTTGTCTCTTGCTCCTGGGCAGGATGGAAACTGGAGAAGAAAGTCCCACTCGGTGCGCTGAGGTGTGATTTCCAACACAGAAACCCTGACATTCCAAACTGCTGAGACCTTTAAAAAATAAAAGAAGCGCCCGAGTTTCCAGCCCTGCTCAGTATTCATGAGGCTTCGCGGCTTGTTGTAAGGCAAGATGAAAACAATACTCAGTAGATTTTCATAAGTGACATCTAACTGTAAGATTGATAGATGATGCCGTTTTTAATGTCTGTGAACTTCAAAACCAACACAACAGCTTCAAGGTGGCTGAGTAGCACTGGCCTGAAGCCCACGTTCCTCACAGAGAGGGGCCAGGATTCCCCTCAGCTTGCCTGAATCTTTAAAATGAATAGTGGCCATCACCCTAGTTAGGGCGGATTTCCTACTGAGCCTCGAAACAACCAAAGGATGGTTCCATGCATGTGCCGTGGTTCTTGGTGCAACTTGACCGTCATGTTAATGGGACAGCTTGTGGGTGGCTAAACATCACTATCTGCTTCTGTTAACTAAAGCTGAGGAAAATGACCAGCCTTCCTGGAGGTTCAGGGAACACAGATTAAGCACGTCTTGAGTGGCTCCTGGTAAAATGTTTGCTTTGTAACTTATAGCTTGTTGGCCACTCTAGTACATTTTTGTCTTATTGTATACATACATATATGTAGTTATAAATCATATATAAGCTTTGGTTCCATAAAATACTGTATGTATAACATTATATAGGCATCTGATTATGCATAAATCCACAACTATATAGTATAGCAGACACAGGGTCTAAAGTTTTCATGGCCAGCCTCAATTAAGCAACTATTTTATCTCTCATAAATATCCTATAAATAAATGTAATTTTTCTATTTTTTATAAATATCCACCAATGGAATGTAGTCAAGGAGACTATAATGTAGTCAAGGGGACACTGCTTCTTCCTTTTGACACCCCCCTTCTTCCTCTCGTCTTGTAATGTGCCCCCTCTTGTTCACTGGGCACTGGGTCATGTCAAGCACAGTACGGAACGTGCGGTTCAGAAGTCTCACAGAGACATGTCACAGAGAAATATACACACAGGTCAGCAGGCACACATACACAGGCAAGTGTTTCAAACTGATAAGTCTTCCTCTTCCTCCTGTCCATCTTTCCTTCACTTTTCCTATTTTCATATGGCTTTGATTCAATCATGACCAACTCGGGATGGAAAGGACCGGAAAGTGTTTTGTTCCGGGTATTTTCAAAATAAAACTTTACAACGGCCAATGATTAACCCACTCGATAGCCACATCAGCACTAAAAGGAGAGCTTGCTACTTAGCCGAGCACGGCTGAGGCTCAAGTGATCCTTTAATTGACTGGCACTTCTAGAATCTAACCAACAGCATGCCAAAACAGCCAAGGGATGCTAAATATTTCTCTCAGTAGAATGACCTAAGATAAGCACTCGGTCTTTGTTGCCAGTGGTCACACCATCAGAATGTTCTAGAGCTCGACAGGTGCTTGGCATATATGGTTGAATCATTAAGAAAACATATCTGAGGTGGACTTCACTGTAGGAAGAGCGATTCTCCACCTGAGCTAAGAGGGGGCTCATCTTAAGTTGACAGAGAGACTCTGCCTTTCACCCTCAACCAGAGGAAGGATGGGTGTCTCTTGCATCCTGGGGAAGGGACATCCAGGAGGCACCTCCTCTCCAGCCTGCTCAGACCTCTGGTTCGCCAGTGGCAATGACGCTCTTTTCCACAGCAAGCATGAAGGCTAGGGTCTCTACTGGCACCCCTAACTGGTTTGCCTTTGTCTTGTTGGTATTTGCCTTGCTTAATTGGGAGCTAGTGGTAACCACACTGGATGTCACCTGCTCACAGTAGTGACCTTCTCAAAAGGGGCCTGCACCTCTGACTTGTCACCTCAAAGGGCATGCTCCCAAGAGGTAGGATGGCCCTGGCGAGGTGACTACCTGGAGTTGGCTTTTTTTAATTAAGGCTCCGCATTGTAACTAGTCAATGTACATTATTGGGAGAGTGAATGTCAACGCCACTGCCTTTTCTTTCTCTCCTTTATCTTTGTCAGTGATTCAAAGACATGATTTATGGTTAGTCTCCGACTTTCGGATTCATCCATCAAGCCCGGGTTTCACTACAGGGCCTCACGCTGTAAATCATGCCGAAGGCATGTCATTCATACCCCTTAACCCTTCCAGGGTCTGCTTCAGGGTCGCTCTGAGAAAAGGACTCTGTAAGGTGGCCGTTGAGGGGGCTTTGGGAATTTCTGGAACTTCTAGAGGCTGGGGCATTAATTGCTTGACCTAAGTAAGACCTGGGCCCAGCTTCTCCTGGCCACTGAAGACAGGAATTCACCCTGTGTGGCTTGAGAAGGGCATGGGCTCTCAAACCAGCCTTATTCTGTTTGGAAATGTCGGCTGTGAATATCTGAAATGCCAAGTTCCACTTCAGAATCAATCACAGGCCAGTCCTGACAGTGACCTTGCAAAGACTATAGAATTCTCATGCAAAGACCCATTAGCAACTGCTATGCCAGGCTTTGCAAATGAACAGTCATTGCTCCAGACCCCACCCTGCTCTTCATTTCCTCACCACTCTGCAGCTCTCTGACCCTTTGTGCTACTCTGAAAGGTGGGAGGTGTGGCAAGAGCTAAGATGGAAGAACAGGACATACAGACAGTGTCAGGGGACAAGGCCTCCTCTCTGCTGAGCTTCTCGTGATGACCAAACTCATTCCAAGCCTTAGAGAGAGTATGTGCCTAGCAGAAGCAAAATTTAGTGTCAGAGCAACAAAAGATAGAGGCTGTCTCCTAGTGGGAGCCTGTGCTGTGTACTTAAGGTCAGTGATGACAATCCGAGGCTTAGTATCTAGGTGTGGGTGTCCTCAGCCAGTGGACAATAATTTCCTCTCTGAATTATGTAGCTCTGGGCCTCTCAGGTAAGCTGATCAAAAACAGTTATGTTAGCAAAAGCTGTATAGGAAAATAAAATCTGTAAAAGACGAATGTCTGCCAGTGTCCAGACAGACCTGAATTCCTCCTTTTAACTTAAACCCTTCCTCAGATGGGATTGAGATGGGCAGTATAGAGCTCCAGTGCTTTCAAACAGAGAGTGAAGTGGTCCTGGTGTCTTTGTTTCCCAAAACTTGGCTTTGTGTAGGTCCCCAAAATGAAATGAGGGCACCTCAGTGTGCCAGGACATGACCCAAGTTGCTCCTTCTTTGCTCGCCACTCTCCTTGTTGAGGCAATGAAACAGCATGACTTATTTTCTCTTTCTTGGAAAGAGCACAGGAATCTCTCAAATTTTAAATGACCCAGCACCATGAATCTACCCCTCCCAACCCCCGCCAACAGCCTTAGAAGGCAGGTAAACCATTGCTGTCCTAATATTTCACAGGAAACACCTTCCCCTCCCACCCACCCACTGTGCTAAGCCAGATTTACGCAGTATACAAAGTGTCTGCAGTCCTAAGTGCAGGTGACTCAGGAACAGGGAGCCTGCAGATGAATGCCCTCATCCACAGTGATGAACTCTACTTTTGTGTGTGTGTGTACTGAGAGCATCGCCGATGGACTGCTGGTAGGCCTGCTCATCTTCAAGGAACGGACCGGTGTCAGGCTGTGTTGTGAGGCAGTTGCTTCTCTTCAAACCCTGTCCATAACCCACCTCCCGCTTTGCCAGTTCACTCTGTTATCACTTCATCTGCTGATCAAAGGAATGACCCAGGCCCTGACAGTAAGGATGAGAGTGGTTCAGCCCTTGGGATTCATAGGCAACATTAAGAGCCCCCTTCCCTTTCAGGGAGTGAGAGGAATTCTCTTTTCTCGATATTATGTGTAGTGTGGCCAGACGGGTCTGCAGGTTCAGTCAACCTCCTAGAGGCACGTTGAGACTCTCTGACTAACTTCTGTTTTCAAAAATTTAAGACTAAAACACCACCCAGTGAAGCGCTTAATCAGCTTGTCACCTCGGATGTAAAGCCAGGAGGCCCAGCTATAGCTTGACTGACCTCCCTGCCCTCTTACCTAAAGGAACCCCGAATTACAGGCAAGACCCTGGAAAGATAAAGATAAAGAAAACATCACTAGATTGATGGAGTCCAGGACTCTGTATCCGAACTGAGCACGCTGGCATGAGCCATTCTTTGTGGTATCTGTGCCGAAGCACTGAGAGAGAAGTACTCACCTTTTAAACACACACACACACACAGAGAGAGAGAGAGAGAGAGAGAGAGAGAGAGAGAGAGAGAGAGAGAGAGAACGAGAGAGTCAGAGACAGAGTCAGAGAGACAGAGACAGACAGACAGACAGACAGAGACAGACAGACAGACAGACAGACAGACAAACAGAGACAGAGAGACAAAGAGACAGAGTCAGAGACAGTCAGAGACAGAGAGATAGACAGAGTCAGAGTCAAAGAAAGACAGGGAAAGACAGGGAAAGATCTCACTCACAAGGATGAGTTTAGAATTTTCTGTCTGAATTCTAGGAAAGGTCCAAATGTCACCAGCTTTTATACACCAGCTTCGCACATGCAAATTAGACCATAGGCTTACTAGCCATAGCCAGCTTTACAGAGGTGGTCAATTTCAGTAAAGTATCCAAGTTACCTAAACCAACCCACTGTCCAGAGACCAGAAAGCAGCCTTCCATATTCCCAGCCCCGGGTCTTCTCTGCCTGGAATTTCCTTTGTGTCCAGAAAGTTCTGAGTGTGTATGTCCAGCACAGACATAGGTCCTTCCCCTCTACCTCCCCAATCTGTCTCCGTAACCCTCCCTCCCTCCAGCCCCATCCCCTTTCCATGTCTGCTTTGTCAAGTAACAGTGTGACTTTGCCTTTGACATTAAACAGTTGTATATACTTTTAGCCGGGCTTTGTTTACTTCATCTGTATTTCCAATCAGTGAGGAAGGTTTACCAAGTGGTTCATTACTGATTTATTTATGATGTATTTAGATAGCAAACACAGAACTGTCAGCAGTCTCTGGCTAAACACTGTTGACAGACATTAATAACATATGGTATAGCAATGGAATTACGATCTTTAATGTTTGTGGAAATTTACATCCTCAACATGTAATTTGGGGGGTGCGTTTCTTGGGTAGGTAGGTAGGTACAAAAGAGAAGATGTTTTAAGAAAACCGTTTTAAGAAAACTCCTTTGTGTTTGTAACCCTTGGAGGACCTTGGAGGCAACACTGATGCCTTCCCTGACTGGTTAATTGTACAGTTTAATGGGAAGCAAATAATTCTTAAGGGTTAATATACACTTACGAAACTGAGGCCTTCACGTTCACTCTGTGAGAAACAGCCCGGCTCTTCCCAACCTTCAGTCACCACCAAGCATATAATTCATGTTCCACCCCCACTTCAATACAGTCTTCCCTGGGAAACTGAGTTTGGGGTATTTAACCGTTACCAGGTTCAATCAGAAGAACTCAGAGAATGCTGTCTGGAATGGCTACTTCTACCTGACAGCAGTCACTGGGCCAGGACAGACAGACATTTGAATTTGTGACCTGTAATTGGCCATTCTTTGAACTTACATGGTTTTCTATAGCTGCAGGGAAGAACATGTTTCAACAGGTCTCAAAGGATTATACATGCATGCATATATACATACATACATACATACATACATACATTTATATGTGTGAATACATATATATTAATTTCTAGGCTAGATGCCCAGTAACCCAACACAAAAGAAAGTTCCATGTTTCTGATGACATAGTCTTGTTTTCCAAAGTCCACTGCTTTCTCTTGGAAATGATGACCAAGGGGAGGTACAATACACAGAAGACAAAAGTTTTCTTGGTCACTAGGTGTCATTGATGGGCCTCCACTAAGTGAGGCATGCCAAACCTGCTTCCCAGGCAAAAGATGCTCAGATCATTGTTGCCTCATCATAGCCCTGACATTGTGGGATGCCCAAATAGGGTCAATGGCCATGTTAAGAACCAGCAGTCTTCAACTCCCGGCTTGTTTATATGTGTGAAGATTATAACCGCCATTCATGGTAGTCAAGATGACTTATCTATACAGGCATTTAAATAGAGATCCTAAGGCCTTCAGCAGGTCAGCACCAGATAGTATAACTTGGAGAGGGTGGTGGGAGGGGGTGGAATACAGCAGGAGCCAGGAATCTTGTGGATTCTGCCCACTCCATCTTCCTTGCATCCCAGAGCACGGTGTCCGCACCACTGGTAACATAAGAGGTAACTGCACACAGCTGGCTACATACCACAAGGTCTGATTTACACACATGCAAAAGATGGTAGCACTTGTTCCTGGAAGAGAAAAGAAAACTCAGATGGAAAACAATCTGTCACATGATGGGAGCTTCGCACTGACCGCTGCCACAGTGACGGGCTGGAAAGCACTGCTTGCCAGTAACACCACCCAACAGCCAAATGCTTGACCACAGATCAAACGACAGGTATCGGGCCTGGCAGGAAAGGATGAGTGCACACAAGAGAACAAATGGGGCTTGTTGAGAGCGTGTACCTCACATCTTGTCCCTGCCACTCATATGATATTTATGTCCCATCCTATGAGAGAACCATCTCAGCCACATGACCAGCTAGCGGGAGAATTCAGGTCGTGTGACAAGAAGTACAAAAGCCTTGTGGTGGGGTTTGCATCAGAGAACTGAGAAGCCATGTAAGGATGTGCGTAAGAAATTAAATGAGGGAGAAGACAACACCTCAGGAAGTGGGTGTAGCTGAGTGTATTAAGATATGCCAGGTGCTGCCACTTTTGGGGAAATAGACTCATTGCTATTTTAAATAAAGGAGCTCAGTTATTTTTTAAACACGTGCTAAAATACTGATAGATCAAAGTTATAAAAGAAAGGATTCATCCTAAAATGTTCCTGATGGGAAAGAAAGTCGGAGGTTTCAATGAAGCAAGATCTACCGTGAGTGTCCGAGTGTTCAAAGCCAATTGGGATGCAGAAAGGCACCATGCAGTTGGGTCTAGTATGGGATGAGCTGGAACTTTTCCATTCATACAAAGAGAGAGGGACGGGGGATATAGCTGTCAGTGAAGAACTTGCAAGGTGAGCACAGGGGCCTGAATTGATCCCAGAAGTCACAGGAAACAAAGCTGCATGTGGGGACCCATGCCTGCAATCCCAGTGCTGGTGAAGCAGAGAGAGATCCCTGGGCTCTCTGGCTAACCAGACTGACCAACCTAGTAAGTTCCAGGCCAGTGAGAGACCCTTGAAATAACAAGGTGAATGGACAGACAGTTCCAGAGGAACAGCACCTGAGTTTGACCTCTGGTCTCCATGCTTACACACACACACACACACACACACACACACACACACACACACACATCTGCACATACAGACAGATGCTAGGGCAAGAGGAAGAACTGAGGATAAAGAATCAGCAAGCTGGAGGATTACAGAGTGGGGGGATTTTCCTCTTCAGAGGGTTCTATGGAGAGTGCCTTCATCAGAGTTACACTGTTGCAGCCTGTTAGCTTCAGCTTGGTGCTGCAAGAAGCCACCCTGACAGAGCCAGCCACTTAAAACACCAGTAGTTCATTATCTTAGAGTTAGGCTCCCAGGAATTCAAAGTCAGTCTCCCTGGGCTAGCATCCCAATAAAGCCTCCTCCCCCCCCCCCCACCCCCCAAGTTTCAGCTTTAAAAGGCCGCCCAGATCCAGTACTTCCTCTTCTGAGTGGCTGCAGCAGCACTCTGACCTCTACTTCTGGGGTCAAGTGTCCTTCCACTCTGGCCTAACTTCCCTCGTCCGTCCGTTGAGTCCTCCCAAGATGGCTGACAAGATAACCTGGTCTTATCTCCCTATTCTGATGTTCACGGTTTCACCTTACCTGGGAAGTCTCTCTTGTTGCATAAGGCCTTATATTTACCAGGATCTCACTGTCTCTTCTTTACCACAGAGCACTGTGCTTATACTGATAGGACTGACATGTTAAACCAAGGGCTTTGCATCCCTAGGGGCTGTCTTACACCCCATTTTATCGATGGCCTCTGTCCCTTGGGTGGGACAAGCATCTTTTCCCACCACAAGCTGCAGCCATCATGCATTACACATAGACACAGCCAAATGACCCTTAGCAGAGAACCACTACACTGGGGAGTAATAGCCAAAACGGACAGAAGTATCCAAGTTACGGGTCCTAGCTCCATCCTGCCCTCAGCCCCGATGGCTTTTGTGAGTCCCAAGTATCTAACCACCTCAAGGAACAAGAGAGAAGTACATGTTGTTCACATGGACAGACGGACGTAGGGAAAGCAGTAGCAGACTAATGTCATCATGTGTCTATTTAATCTTCCCCCAAACAAGTTTCTCTGCTGTTCACGGACAAAGGAAGTGGCTGGTATTCCTTTTACCCACTGACTACCTCCCTGATTGGAGCATTGTAAAATCTCAATGAATACCTGCCGGCTTTGATTTTATAATTATAGTCTCACTCCACCTTTGCTTCACCAGTGTGGGAGAGCAAGTTAATACCCAGAGCATCGCTTTCTCTCTAAATGAAATTTAAGTCATCATGGTAGCTAAGTGCTTTGCAAGCCTTCGTGTAAAAAGAAAGAAAGAGAAAAGAAAAGGAAAGAAAAGAGAAGAAAGGAAAAGAAAAAGAATTAATCTAAGCACAGAGACTTCCCAGGCTGCTATGTGATTCTCTGCACTGTAGCTATATAGATACTTATCAATAATTTTAGATGCCTCTCTAATCATCGTTAGTGCTCACTGAGTCTAGTGCCTCGTTCAATCACATCTACTTCTGCAGAAACTTTGAGATGTGGGAATTAGTATTAAGCCCATTTTGCAGATGAGAAACGTCAGGCTCGCAGAGGTGAAACACCTTACCCAAATTACTACAGCATACCAGGGAACTCTCTGAACTTCGTCTTGATTTTTTTCCCCATACTATCTCCACTTCAGGTTACCCAGAATGCTTTAATGCAAGGAAGGGAAGCCAGCTTTAGCAAGAGAGGCTGGCAAGATTTAGTTGCTTTCTTAATGGCTTTGGGCTTAGAGTTTTGATATAGCCATGTACTTTGTAATGCTCTCAGCCTCGGGCATGTGGGGGAGCCAGGCTGCTCCGTATTTGAAGAGAAGGATGAGCCACTCCCAGCATTCACTCTGCCCTTCCCCTTGGCTAATGTGGCCACGCAGAGAGTCAGGAGTGACTCAGATGTAGGCAGATCAAGGGACATGATGAGGAGCTCTTTGGTCTTCCCAACCTTTTCCGTGTGAATCATCACTGTCTTCTGAGCCGTCTCCGTCCTTATGTAACTTCAGCTGCTCCCTCAGATAAACCCACGGGTGCAATCAATTTAAGTGAACAGGGAGGACAAAAGAAGCTCAGATGCTCAGGGTGAGGTCAGTCAGGTCTGAGAGAGCCAGGTTTCCACTTCCGGTGTGGGTTCCCTGGCTGGAGTCAGAGAGCCAGGTTTCTACTTCCGGTGTGGGTTCCCTGGCTTGGGAGTCAGGGTCCAAACTCAGGAGTCTCCAAGGGGTGGAAAGTGGGCATGTTGGATGTGTGGTGAGGAATCCTGGGTGTGGTGATGGAGTGCACTGAAGCATCCACTCCCCAGGTCCCAGCTGAGGGTGCTGGGGAGGGCGGCTGACCCTTATCGGGTTTCTGACTAGAATAGAAGCACCCATAGGTCCTTAGATCTTGGCCAATTACCTGCTTCAACTGCAAACTCTAAACTAAACTCTCAAAACTGAATCTGCAGTTCATTCTGTATTTGGGGGCTTCATCTCCAAACTTCCACCTACAGCATTCAAGGAGGGAGCCGCACGCCATACAAAGTGACGAGCATATAAACATATATATGTCATATAAAACATCCCCAAACAGCGCCGGGCTGGGCAGTACGTGTAAAATCCTCAGTAAATTCAACAAGTCTCTTCCAAAACACAGTTAAACACATCAGCCTTTCTTATATTTAATATGTTGATAGAATAATATTTTGGATCTACTGAGACTGTTTGGCTAAAATTAGTTTCATTCATTTGTGTTTTAAGGTGTGTGTGTGTGTGTGTGTGTGTGTGTGTGTGTGTGTGTGTGTGTGTGTGTGATTACTGCACCATTTGAAAGCACAGATACCCAGCTTTGTTCAGACAGCTGCTTTAAGACTTCAAGGTCAGCTCACAGCCTACATCAGCAAAGATACACAAAATTGTAACAGTAACCACAGCCACCCTTACTTTGCCAAGCCTCTTTCTCCCTTCTTATTCTCCTGCTGCTACATCCTAGAAGCTGGGATTACAGACCTACACCACCAGGCCTGGTTTAGAAGTGCCAGGTAGAACCCAGGGCTCCATGCACCCTGGGCAAGCAGCCTAACAACTGAGCCACACCTCAAGTCCCGGCCTTTCTTTTCTTTAATCCTCAAACTCATTGAGACCTTTTGCCATCCGAGCTTTAAAGATGAGGAAGCTGAAGTTCAAACAGCTAAGAAACTTGCCGAGGGCCTCAGAGTCAGCACATGACAAATTTGATTCTGGTTTCACCACCATGGTAACCAAGAGCAACACAGAGAATCTGGCCAAAAACTATAGGGAGTTTGGTGATCCTGTCCACCCAAGTGTCTGAGCCCTCAGAAACATTCGTTTCAGTCCTCAGAGTCTAGATGTCCTGACATTTGTGAACAACCCTTCGTAAAACATCACAGGAAAATAAACCAGTTCCAAACAGCCACATTCTACTTCAAATAGAGTGAACTTATTGTTTCTACATTAAGCTTAGACCAAATGTAGCTTGGGATGTGTTTGATAGGCACAGGATGTATCCCAAGTGTCAAGAACTCTCTCTTGGGTCCTTTTCAAATAAAAGGGGCAAATCTGGGCTCAGGCATGGTGTGGGCATACCTGTAGTTCTAGTCTCAGAAAGCTTAGACAGGAGGAAGCCAGTCTGGATGCTAGATCTCAGAAGCTTACCAGCAAACTGGCCCTACCACATCTTTTCCTTCCGTGAAAATGAAGCCTCGCTGTGTGTTTTTAAAAGTTAAACTTTTTTCAGTGTTGCAAATTGAACCCAGAGCCTCGAACATGCTACGAGAGAGTTGTGTTTCCAGCCTGTTTCTTCTTTTCACTTTGGTTCAGTGTCTACCTAAGTTGTTCTAGGCTGGTCTTGGGACCCCTTATTCCCAGCAGGCTCTTAGACTTGCATTCTTCCTGCGTCAGTCTCTCTAGTAGCTGGGATTTCATATTTCACCAGTTCCTGCTAAATGTTAGACCTTTACCAAATGGGTTTCCTTAGAGTGAAGCTGCTGGGTCTCACGCCTGCCCACACTTGCATACAACAGACTCAGATGCCTGGAGTAGGGGCAGGGGAATCTCTTTGATGGACACTCAGCTTGTTCATATTACCTTCGTCTGCTGCTAACAAAAATTACTCAGTGGGAACCAGGGAATGGCTCAGTTTGAGGCCCCTAGCTAGCGTTCAGATCCCTAGAAACTCACATAAATGTCGGGTAGATAACCTGCCAGTAATCCCAGCCTGTGGAGTTAGAGAGATGGGATCCCCACAGCAAGCGGGCCACATGGACACGATCTGGGTTCGATTGAGCGTCCTTCCTCATTGAAAACCGTGCTTCTCTATGGACATGGAAACATCGGAAGAGCATCAGGCGCTCTGCGGGCACTTTCAAGAAGCCTGGCCCATTTTTTTTTTTCCTCCCTTTCACGCTGTCAGTACACGAGACCTTGGGATTTTTATAATCCAAATTGATACTCTCTGTGAAATCTCCTCCACTCCCTCTCCCTGCTCTGGAGAGATTCATTTTCTCGCAGGCCCTTCTCCAGGCCCAGTGGATAACGGTGACTGAGGGTGGGTGCCTAACCTAGCCTTGACAAGGTGTGGGTCTTGCTAATTTGAATCTTTTCCTCTTTTGCTCCCGTATACCTGGCGCAGTCTGATTTATCGACGCCTGTTTGCGGACTCACTCATCACTCTCTTATTTCTCTTCTGCCCCCATTCATTTCAGTTTGTGGCGCCTCTCCAACCATTCCTTATGCCGCCCCTTACTACCTGCTCCGACGTGACAAATGATCGCCTCAGACTGTTGCTCCTGACCTGGCATGGTCTCGTCCAAGTAATATAAATGATGCTGTGTAGGGGCACGACGATGCTCTCATAGACATACACTTGTTCCTCTTTTGGCGTGCCCTGTTTGAAATGCAAGCGTGCCAGGGTATCCCCGCAGTCCTACCGAAGGCCTTGAGAGGGAAACAAACGGAAAATTGGCGAACAGCCGGGGTGGCTAAGAAACCCATACGCTGCTGGGTAATGAGATCGGGGCTCCCATGCGGCATCTCTGGGTGGGGTTCACGATGTTATTATGAGGGGGGGGATGGCAAATCCCTTCAACCACATGGAGCCTGAAATCCTGAAGTTTCGCAGCAAGAAGCAGGAGATGCGCCCCAGAAGTGTGAGTCCTAGAAGAGTAGGCTATCCCATGTGACCCACCACAGATCTCTCCCTTGCAGAGGCACATACTGAGGCCTAATGACTTGAAGGTCTGACCCCTGACCCTGATTTAGAGTCCCTAAACCTACTTGGGCAAGTTCACCTAGTTAATCCTTGCCAGTGCCCAGATTCCAGGCTGTGACTCCCTTCTTGGTGGGATCACTAAAAAGTTAATAAAACAACACAGATACAGATATCCCAGACACATACGGCCAGTTCCTTGGTTTAGACGCATGTGAGAGCTTTCGAGACAGCTCCGTCTGCAAACTGCTCTTTGCACAAGCGCAAAGACCTGAGTGTGAATCCTATCCCCCGTGTAAAAGCTGCATATGACAGCACCTGCCAGAAATCCAAGTCCCTGGAGCTCACTGGGCAGCCCTGTTAGCCAACAGCCTCCTGATTCAGTGAGAAGCTAATGTAGAGAAAGACTGCTGAAAAGATCTGACACCAATTTTCAAATTCTATGCATGCCCACCCATATGAATAGGTGCATATGCATAGAACACACACACACACACAGAGTGCAGCCTTGGTGCACTAACGTGCTGTCGTGTGCAAACTCATGTGCTATTGAATAAACAAGCAGGCCCTTGCTCTCTGAAGTCCAAGTGTCCTTTTCTGGCCCTCCTCTCCTTTTGTAAACACAGACACAGAGAAGGTGGGAAACACATCTGCAGCCCTTCTCCTAGGCCAGGGAGCCACCTAGGTTTCTTGTTCATCTTGAGTTTAGGTATTTACAGAAGAAACTAGCAGTCCCAACTTGGAGAGGAGTCAGCGGAGACAAAGGATGGCTCATGGACCAAATGCTTGGAGAGCCTCTCTTCCTTCTACATGGCCCTTGCCAACACCCAACATGTGTCAATCATTTCCTAGGTACTGGGCAGTGTGCGTGGTAAGCATTCCTTCACATGCCCTCCTCAGTTAAGGTACTCCACAACCCCACATAGTGTGTGTTGCCCTTATCCCTGCTTTGTAGAGGAGAAGAGGGGCTCAGAGCAGTTCACTGTTCTTGGAAAGTTGTGTGAGTAGAAAATTCTAGGGGTTTCTTATCCCCCGTCTGCCACCTGCCAGAACGGTGGCTCTGACTAACTAACTAGTCTATGTGGCCGTATGCCTTGTTCGTGGGCTTTACCTCCTCATGCCAGTGGCTCAGTTGTTGGCACTGTCCAGCACAGGGCTGTCAGGCATCCCTGGGACCCCTGTCACTGATTCTTGATGCTCCAGATTTCTAACTGCATGGTGGAGCTGCCCCCTTCCCCGAGAGCCTCGCTTCTCTATCTGCCTTTCAGACCCATTTTTCCTTGACACGATATCAACTTCTTGGAACATTAAAAAAAGACATTTATGAAGCAGCAGCGATGAGAGCACTTACACACACTGGAAAGGTCTACATCATTCTAGCATCCATTCTATTGCCCTCCCCCACCTCCATTCTGCAGTGCAGAAAGGTTTGAAGGCAAGGAAATCCTGGAAACCACTCAAATGCCCGCGAGTAAATTGTAGGTAAATAAATCAAGAGGCAGCAATAACATCTAGCCACAGACAAGGGTTGCCGGGCAGCATCTGATGGGTGATGGTTAGGAACGCTCCTCAGAAAGTCCTCATTCCATTCCAAACAATCAAGCCTGGAATGCATACCCAGAATGGGATGTCATTAAGAGTTTGGCTGGGAGCGACTGGTGGAAGCAGTCAAACTAGGTTTCCTAATATCTCCCCTGATCCTTTGAGGAACCCGAAGAGAGATCCAAGAGGGTGAATGTGAAGATGAACTAGTTAGACCACACCCTTGGACACACAGCACCACTGGGTGAAGACAGGCTCTTCATCAGGAAGGTGGTAGACCTTCCTCTATGCTTCCTAGAGAGGGGAAGGACCTATTTCTTAGGCAGAGGCAGCCACCTGCAGGAAACAGGAAGATGACAGCCCCCTTGTCCATGTGTCCTGAACTCTGCAGATCACCTTGATGGACAGTTCAGTGAAAAAGACATTGGGTGTAGATAGAACCTTGATTTTAAAGAGTGTGTGTGTGTGTGTGTGTGTGTGTGTGTGTGTGTGTGTGTCTGTTTGTGTGTGTGTCTGTGTGTGTGTGTCTGTGTGTGTCTGTGTGTCTCTGTGTGTGTGTCTGTGTGTGTATCTGTGTCTGTGTGTGTGTCTCTGTGTGTGTATGTGTGAGTGCGTGCGTGCGTGTGTGTGTGTGTGTGTGTGTGTGTGTGTGTTACTCCAAGGCTCTTCAAGGACCTTACTTCTGCCTAGCTGGATGAATGACAAAGGGGGCCATGAGTTGGACTCCTACTTCCAATATTTCTGCAGTGTTTTGATTTTCTTTCTCTTTTTGTCTGATATCTTTATTAGGTACATTCTCACTATGCAAACTATCACAAGTTTGCAAACCTGTGATCCTCCTGCCTCTGTCTTCAGAATGTTGGGATTATTACTACATTGCCAACAAGCTGAGCTTCAATTTTTCATAGAAAGTAGATTTTTGACTATTAGGAGAAGAAAGGAGGGAGAGGGAGAGGGAGCCAAGGAAAGGGAGAGAGAGGAGGGAGGGAGAGTGGGGAGGGGGGGGAGAGAGAGAGAGAGAGAGAGAGAGAGAGAACAAATAGATAATTATGCTCTCTGAGAAGCCGTCTGGAAATAATAAAGGCAACAGCAGAGGCAGTATTAGAAGCTGGTATTTACTAAGTGATTTGCTGTGTTCACTGGCCTCTGCCAGACACATTACCCAAACTGAGTCATTTAATCCCCACAGCAACCCGTGAGGCAAGGAGGTGGGGATTACGGCTATGCCCAATTGACAGAGGAGGGGCCAGGCCCCAAGACTTGACTTTAAGTAACTTTGCCTGGGGTCACTAAACAGTTACCCAAGACCTCCATTTAAAATGGAATGGCTGATGAAAGATACAAGAGCTTTGCTGTATGTGAAACAGAGCAAAGCGAACCAGGAATTCCCCAGACACCCCCAAAGGGCCCTCCACTCCATTATGTACAGTCGGTCTGGGACCACGAAACTTGCAGAGGCAGCTAGAAATGTCTGAAGGTCTTGTAAAGCAAGAGGAGGGGAACTTCAAACAAAGTCTCTATTTCTCATGTATGAAAACAGTATACATTTTAGGGCTCACAAAAATCTGTTCCATTTCATCTAACACATAAAGTTACCCAAATGGAGCACATAAAAGAATACCAAGAATGTCATTAAAGCTGAGAAACTTGTCTTTTCAACTATTCAGGAGGCTGAGGCAGGAGATTGCAAGTTCAAGACCCTCCCTACTCGGGCTGTAGTGTGAGTTCAAGACCAGCCTGGGCAATTTAGTGAGTCCCTATCTCAAAATGGAAAGTACAAAGGGTTGTAGGACAGGGGTGGTGTACTTAACCTATCACCAGGAAACCCTGGGTTTAATTTTAGGTACCCCAAAAGAATCCTTTAATATTTATGGTGGGGAGGCTCCACAAAGGCAAACCTGAGAACTTCTCAAAAGGCTCAAGGAAGGCTGGCCCCGCCTAGGCCACCCACATTTAAACTCTAATTCATAGGTGAGTTTGCTGTTGAGCCTTGGCTCACTCGGGGTCACAGAGGTGCTGTTTGCATAAGGACCTGGCACACCCACAGGCTCTCTTTCATTTGTCATCTTCCCAGAATCCCCCACACAGAGCCCCTGAGAGACTAGAGCTTCGAGTAGGAAGCAAAAGGGAAATGACTTTGCAGTAATTTAAAGCATTACATAAGCAACGACAAAACTCTGGCAGACACTCAAGCTGCTTTGTTAGGTTTTTTTTTTTTTTTTTTTTTTTTTTTTTTTTTTTTGGTTTGGTTTAAAAAAAAATTCCTTGGAGAGACTTCCATTCGTGTCATACGGTTTCTGTCACGGTGATTCTAAGAGAGTGGGCTCTGGCTAATGAAAGGCTGTGGCTAATTATGCTAACCAAGCCTGTCTAGAACATTCTTTCTCATAGTTAGTTCCTCAGAAGAACACAGAGCAAGACGAAGGCATCATGGCCGTGGGTCCTCTTATTTTATCCCCATTCCCCAAGGGGAATTCTGAAATATTAGGATGCATTTTGTCGGAGGTGGGAGGGCAGATTTGTACCATTATCAACACTCTTTGTAGTCGAAAGACAGAAAACCCAGCTTAACGTGGGGTGAGGACACTTACATATTCCTTCTGAAGGGTCAACAGTGGCCATCTCTGAAATACGCTGGAAACTTGTCTTCAGGAGGAAGGGCACATGAATTTGTTACTGGGCATATATGTGGAGAGCCATGGGACTCACGAGCCCTGAAGGAGGCCCCCATGGATGAAAAACATCCTTTTCAAGGAGGGGAGATGGGAGCCGAAGGTGTGTTCACGAGGAGCAGTTTTTGTAATGACGTTCAGGGGTGGGAAGTCGTCCCTGAGAGCCTGGGTCAGAGCTCCTCTGGGCTGCAAGTGTGTCGTGTGGGTTTCAGTCTCTTCCTTTGGCACTGGCCTTCATGCTTCCTTGGTAAATGAATTTCAGAGAGAGGAGATTATGCAGCTGAGGAGACTAGTGGGTCGACCTGATCCTCAGACAAAGCGGTGGCTTCAGGGATTCAGGGAGACCCACCCTCTGCCTTTACTACTCTCTAGGCCGAAGTTGAAAGCCATTCTTTCACCACATACCAGGGGCAGGTGGGTAAGTGCATGTGTGTGTACAGGTGAGCACGCATGTGTTCGTGTTTATACAGTGCCCAGGGATAAACCTCGGCTGTCATTTTTCAGGCATCTTTTATATTATTATGATTTTTATTTTATTTTATTTTATTTTATTTTATTTTATTTTATTTTTGAGACAGGGTCTCTCAGTGGTCTGGAGTTTGCCAAATTGGCTAGACTGTGTTACATTTAAGAACTGCGTTATCTCTCTGGCTTTGGGTATCTTTTCCCTAAGCCACAGCAGTGGTGAAAGGAGTCTTTATCAGCCTTTTAGTCGAGGGATGAGGAGGTGGCATTGGATTCAGGATCTGCCTGTTTTTGTCTTCATGCTGGTTGTAATCTCAACAGACTCTGTCTTCATGGAAGTGGACCCTACTACATTCTATACCTCCATGCCCCTGTGGTCTAAACTAATGGTGCTGTACTGAGAAGCTATAAAATTCTCCAGAAGATGGAAAAAGTAGAGCACAGAGAAGCAGGCACTGTGGTTTGAATGTGAAGTATCCTCTGCAGGCTCCAGTCCTGCAACATTCAGCCCCCACTGGTGACATCATTTGGGGAGGCTGGAAAACCTTTAGGTGATAGGTTGATACTGGAGGAAGTGAGTCAAGGGGGAGGGCCTTGAGACTTTACTGCTCAATCCCACTTCCTGTCTTTTCTCTGCTTCCGGACAGCAGACACGATGTTACCAGCCAACCTCACACTGTTGCTACATGACTCCTCCACCACCGTGGACTGTATCATGCCAAACTGTGATCAAAACAAACTCTTTCTCAAAGTCCTATTTTGATTCTCTCTGTTACTATGACAAACACCAGAACCAGAACCAACCTGGGGAGGAAGGGCCTTATTTTATCTTACAAATTAGAGTCCATAATCAGGAAGTCAGGGCAGGAGTCAAACAGGAACTTGGAGGCAGGAACTGATGCAGAGACTATGGAGGAGCTCACCTTCCTGGCTTGTTCCCCATGGCTTGCTCAGCTACTTTGTTTATACAACCCAGACCCTCCTGCATAGGGATGGCAATGCCCAGAGTGGACTTCTCCCTCCCATATCAATTAGTAAATAAGAGAATACCACACAAACATGGCCACAGACCAATCTGGTGGAGGCAATTTCTCAGTCGTGGTTTCTTCTTCCCAACTGTATCAAGTTAACGGGTGGCATTAACCATGATACTCTCTGAAGTTGCTTCTTGTGTTTGGTCACAGTGACAAAAGTCTAATATGGACAGCACAGTATCCTATCTCTGACTCTTGCAAGTCCTGTGTTGTCTTGGCCCACACCGTGTCAGCAAGCCACTCCACTGTGGACAGAGATAATCCTGCCACGGGTCTTCCCTACTGTGGTGGACTAAACCACCCCTGGGAACACGAGGCAAAATCAACTCTCTTTCCTTAAGTTTCTGTGACATATTTCTGTCACAACCATGAGACATGTAACAAACCACATGCCTGGGCTCAGAGCATCAGGAAGGGAAGGGGTGATATTTTCCACCAAAGTCTCTACAGCCATTATCAACATCAGATCAAAAGTTCATTTCTGGGCATTCACAAATGGCTGAGAACAGAGGGGCTGGAACAGCTCCTGGACTCCAATGTTCTGCTTGTCATGTGGCCAGAGAAGGCTAAGTCCCCCAAGCCCTGTGGAGCTCTTCTCCATATGAAAATCCAAACCAGGGTATCATGAATCAGAACAAGTGCAGCAGGCACTGGAAGGGGGTGGGGGGATGCCTCCTGCTCAGTCTCATTAATACCAAGGAAGCTAAAACTTGACTTCCATTCTGTTAGAAAGTTTCACCATGCCTTACAAATAAAAACTTTTAAATGAATTTTCAAATGGCTCCAAGCCTGCCCATCTTGGGCTTAAGACTTTGGAGAACACTGGTGGGAAATGTTGTTATTGTTTCCTTAAATGCATGCAAATTTGTACCTTTTGGCTCTCTCTGAAGAAACATGACAATTTGGAGCCTGAATTAGTCCTGAAGAGAAGCTGGTCCCCGAATGCCTTCTGTGGCCGCACCTGGGAGTTTAAGTACAGCTAGGCAACACGGGCACCCAGCACTCGGCAAGGCTGAGCCAAGCTCACTGCACAGCCGATTAAACCCACGGCAGAAAAAGTGTTTAAACTTTAATTAATCAGTCAATAAGGAAAATTGAGCTCTGTAGCACCAATGAAGCCTGCACCCCACTCACCACCCGGCCCCGTTCCACGTACATACACCACACACGCATCCCACACACAGATAATTCAATGGAGATGTGTTTCCTATAGTAACAGCTTGTGTTTGGGATACCATTAAGAATTTAATCAACAAAATAATTGGACTTTTTCCTGCAATTTCATGCCAATGAACACTGACAATCCGACCTCAGTGGTTGCAAGTCTCACGTCAGACTGAAAGGGCATCTGAAAAAAAAAGGGGGGGGGGCAAGAGACACCACTGTGTTAGCCTGACTTCACAAGGCTGGACGGCCCCTGGCATCGTGTCCAGCCTGGCTTCAGAATAGCTTCCGTTTACCTTGCATGACAGGATGATGTAATTCAACAGATATTTCTGACTACTTCTTAAAGGTAGAACGTCGGACTGGGTGGAACATAGATAGTACCAGCTGGGGAGACCCCGTGTATGGCTAGTCTGGGGTCTTACCCTTTGCTTTCTTTATTGGATATGAAGACACAATGAAGCATGACGTAAAGTCAGACACGGCAAGTGGCAGTGTTAGTTGGCATTCTGCTGCTGCGACAGAGCACCTGGGGGAATCAGATAAAAGGAAGAAGCATTTGTCTTGGTGACTGATGGTTTCAAAGGTTTGAGCCTGTGGCCCCTTGGCCCTGTTGCCTTTGGGCCCACAGGAAGTGGTGAGTCACATTGGGAGCTGACGCTGCCATAAAGCTGCTCACATAGAGATGGCCAGGAAGCAAAGCCGGAGACAGGAAGAGGACATGGTACCAGTACTGCCATCACTAGCATGCCCGTGTGACTTAACATTCTTTTTAACTTCCAAGATATCAGCAGCTCCCAAAAGTACTAGAGGCCAGCATCAGGGCCTTTAGTATGTGATATCTTTGGATAACAAGGGCTTTGGGTGTATGTGATAAGCTAGAAAATTCAGTCCAGGCCAGAGAAAAGCAGAATGATCCAGACCTTTCGAGCATAGGTGTGACCCAGCCTGTGTGTCACTGGCGTCATCTCAAGTAATGCTACACCGATCTCCCATCTCCCCCTCTTCTTCCTCCACCTCTCCCTTCCTCCTCCTCTTCTCCTTCATCCCCCTTACCCTCTTCCTCCCTTTCTTCTTCACTCTCCTCTTCTGTCAGGTGTTCAATCTCTCACAGGTACACGGCACCTCACAATATGTCACTCTCGGCTTTGTCACCCGAAGAAGACAGCTCAGATGCTCAAACCCACTTTAATCATTGTCTACCCATCAATCTTGTCTCCACACGATCATTTGGGTGGCTCTGCTTTGAACCTGCTCCAATTTGTCTACATCTTCCTGGGACTGAGTTGTCAAAAAGCACAACTGGGTTCCCTTCTGGAAGCTGCCTTTGCCCGGAGGGCTCACAATTCTCTGCAGGGCTGTGGCAGAGAGCACAGCTGCAAATGGTCAGTCTCCAGTTCCGAAGAAGCCATTTCTTGTGGGTCCAGAGCAGACCCACTTGGTATGTTTAGCCTCTGATGGTCAGGCTGCGGTATTAGAAAGTTTGTGATCGTATTACGTACTCCAGAGAGTCCCGTGCAGCTGTATTGATAGACGAATAGTTGCTTGTCCTCATGTCCACCTTGTGCGACTAGGCCCTCCTTCAGGAAAGGCAGGATGGGGGAGGAACACCTGCCCTGCCCACCTGCCTGCACTGAGCCACAGTCAGCCACCTGCAGCCTTTCGCGTGAGCGCCCTCTGCTGGCTGCATGCACTGCCGGCTGGCACACACTGGGAGCCAAACCTGTCTCTCACCCTAACAGACAGTTCTCTAGCTCTAGCCAGGGGAGACATTATTCCCATTTTAAAGACTAGATTACTGAGGCCTAGAGACATACTAATGCAGGGCAAAACCACTGCTGGAAGGGAGCAGCGTTGCCCTTATTAATCCCAACTGGACATCCCCATCTGGCTTCAGAGTCCCCAGAGCCTGGGACCTCAAATTTTAATGGCAGGAAGACAAGACCAAGTGTGCTGAGCCAGGGCTGTATCAGGAGTGGTGGGGACAGTGGTTGGCCCCTCCTGCTGCTTGGATGGGAAGCGGTGGCCTTCAGCTCTGCCCTGCCACGGCACACTTCTCGGACCACGTGACCCTGCTAGCTCGCACAATAAGCTCTGACTCATGTCCATCGCGTAAGGCTCGCAGAATCTTGTGGAATTACTGCTGTCTTCCTCCTCACCTTTCAGACCAACGGTGACAATAGCAGTTGCTGCAGTTGTGGTAGTAAAATGTAAAGGCTGAGGCTGAAGGAAGTTACGTAGTCAAATTCGCACTGGAAAGGAGACAGGCTTCCGTTGACCTTCTGTTGTTTGTCTCCGGCAGGCCACCGTCTTCCCCCAGGATCAAGGAGCTGCCCTTCCTTCCCTTCATGGGAAAATAAAGATGGGAAAGGCCAATGCGCATGCAGCACTTTGCAGATGTCTCTCTTCAGGTTCTTTCATGACATAGAGTTGTCTTTTGTTCTCTACAGACTGTGTTTTCTAAGTACTGTGTCTATAGGTTCAGGGCCTCCGAAATGTGAGTAGGGCACTTGCTTTGCATAGCTCTCAAGTCAATGTGTGTGTGTGTGTGTGTGTGTGTGTGTCTGTGTATCTGTATATGTGTGTGTATCTCTGTGTGTGTGTATCTATGTGTCTGTGTTGGGTGTAGGTGACTGGGTATGTGTGTATGTGTATATGTGTTGGGTATGGGTGTGCATGTGTTTCTCTCTGTGTTGGGTGTAGGTGAGTGTGTGTGTGTGTGTGTCTGTTTCTGTGTGTGCTGGGTGTAGGTGAGTGGGTATGGGTGGGTATGTGTGTGTGTCTCTGTGTGTATGTATCTGTGTGTGTGTGTGTATGTGGGTATGTGTGTATGTGTACAGTCAATCAGCTTTCTCAATCATGATTCAAATGGAGCATCAGGGAGTATAGAGTTGTATTAAGATCAAACTTGGGGCATTTGGTAAAGCGGTGGTTGAGTGTGCTCCGGAAACTTGGTTTGACACCCATAAAGCACTGTGTCATGGGGCCGGAGACACAGCTAGGTGACTAAAGCTCATATCTTGCAAGTGTTAGGACATGAGTTCCAATCCCCATAGCCCACCTGTAAACAATGGGTACGCAGGGGAAGTGGCTCATGGTTGTCTAAGCATGGAGACCAGAGATTAGTCCCTCAGCACTCACTTAAATGCTGGGCATTGCAGTATTCAGCTATAATACTCCCTGTGCTCAGGAGATGGAAACCTCTGCCCATCACACTCACACACACACACACACACACACACACACATACACACGGACCTATGCACAGTTGTACATGGCTACACAATATGGGGACACACACACATACTTTTCTAAAAATCTATATGAGCAACAATATGACAGTATTTATAATAAAATAAGCATGGTCAATAGTTGACAGTCATGAGCTTGAGTGTAAATACCCAAATTCCCATGTTTTAGTGCAAAATCCCAAACTCAGCCACGTTAGCCCGGTTTGTACACGGCAGGGTTTGCTGGACTCGGGCTGCAGCTCTTTCCTTTTCACAGGTCAGGTACCTAGTCATCTTTCTCAGCACATACTCTTTTGCATCCACCTTTTCTGAGCCCACAGATTACCAGTCATCTATACCATGTGTCAGTCTTTTCTTAAAGGATATGGCCTGGCGGCTGTGGTACAAGTTTGTAACCCTGGAGGCTAAGACGGGAGAATCATAAATTCTAAGCCCACCTGAGCTATGGAATAAGACCTTGTCTCCAAAGGCCAACATATAAAAGAAAAGGAAAAAGAAAATGAATTATGTCTTATCAAAAGTGAGAAACACTTAAAGAAGTGTCAATCAGACGGGAGAGAGCCACCTCCTCTGTGACATGAAGGCCACCCACATTAACGGGATGGGGAGACTTTCCGAGTTTCCACTGGGCACCCAAGCTCTCTCCTGCCCCAGTTTGGACACTGTCCCAAGACAGTTTGGTGTACGTTAGTCTCTGATATGGGCTTGCTGGTGTAAACATCACTCAGTGGGACACACTGTCAAACTCAAGGCAAGGCGTAGGAAGGAGAGACATGGTTTGCTCTGCCCAGGCCCCACAGTGAGCAGCTGTTTCCTATGGAAGCCGGCTATCATCCGGGAAGCTTCCTCTGTATCAGCAGAAGACCAATCTTCCATCTCTCCTTTGGCCCAAAATTTCCAAGTAAATACAAAGTCTATTTAAATTGCTGAATCCAACCTGCCAAAAGCTGGCATCTCCTTCATACATCTGTATTCTCCCCTCTAAGGTATGTGTGTGTGCGCACACATGTGTGCATATGTGTGTGTTCAGCTCCTCCAAGCCAAGCTGGGGGTGCATGTGGACTCAGAATTGACCCAAGGTTAGATGGACACCTCTGATATGCTTATAGCCTTTTGTTTTTATTTATTCATTATTTGTTCATTTTTATTGTTATTTTATTTGAGTATTATGCATGCATATACATACACACATATATATATATATATATATATACATATATATATATATATATATATATATATATATATATATATATATATACATACATATCCGCCATGTGCCCTCAGAGGCCAAAAGAGAGGGTAGAATCCACTAGAACTGGAGTTACTTGCATCCGTGAGATTTGCTGCTGGGAACCAAACCTGGCCCCTCTGCAAAAGCAGCAGATCCTTTGCCCACTAAACTTCCAGCTCAGTGACTTCTGATTTTAAAAAAGACAACACTGAGTAATGTTCAGAAGATAGTCAGGGATAGACACGGGGGTCACACCCACATGGCTTAGAAGGCTGAGGTGCCTGGGACAAGAAAACCAATCCTCTCTAAAGCGAGCAGCATGCAGAAGACCAGCCCTGACCTGTTGATGAGATTGATGAGATTGCAAAGTTTCTTCATTTTCTTTCCTTTCTTTTTTTTTTTAAATTTGTAAATTCATTTTACATCTTAGCCATAAAGTACAGGACCACCATGCTACTGCAATCTACTGACCCAGAGAAACTGAGTAGTAAGGAGACCCCAAGGGAGGATACGTGAATCGCACTCAGAAGAGGAAAATGGTCTTGGAGGTGGATGGAGAGAGGGAATTGGGTAGGAGACAGGGTGAGGAGGGGAATGGGATGGTGATCAGGGGTGGGGTGTGAGGAGAGGGGGAGAGGAGCAGGCTGGGAGTGAGAATGGAAATCAGGGCGGGGGGGCGAGAATCTCTGGGTGATTCATTTTCAAGGCTATGCCCACTTAACACTTTACACCAGGGAGTGAACATGCACCCAGCCCTGGGAGTGTCGTCTGGCAAGAATGTGGGGTCCTGTATTATAGAATCCTCAGATTAATGAGCATCTGTGAGGCTGTTCTTTCCATTGTTGGCAACTGTACTTAAAAAATAAATATCTTGACCCAGGGTTGGTGGTATTTGCCTTTAATCCCAGCACTCAGGCAGCAGAGGCAGAGGCAGGAGAATCTCTGTGAATTTGAGGCTAACCTGATCTATAGTCAGTCCCAGAAGAGCCAGGGTTATGAAGTGAAACAGTGGCTCAGAAATATAAAATGCCTTAGGGCTGAAGAGATGGCTCAGTCTCTTCACTGAGGAAACGTGTCTATTGAGCAAGGGTGGGGCCTGAGTGTGGTTCCTAGCAACTGCTTTAAAAAGAAGCTCACTGACCATCCAGCACAGCCAATGGTGGTCTCCAGTTCAGTGAGAACCCAGGCTCTCAATTTGAATAAATAAATAAATAAATAAATAAATAAATAAATAAATGTATGTATGTATTAGAGAAAGATATCTAACTTTAACCTATGGATTCCACATGTGCATTCATGGACAGGCGTGTGCACACACAAATGTGTAGAGCCCACACACACAGCACGCACACAGACACTTTATAGGTATGTACAGGGACCACCTACACTGGAAGAGTATTTGTGGCATCTTCTGGATTCGTGGGAGATGCTCTGCCTTCCTTGTCTCTGACCAGACTATGGAATCGTGAACAGAGAGAGAGCAGAGCTTTTGTGTCTGAGCCGTAAGGGTGAGGACTCTGGCTGCCAAAGGCTCGTTACCAGGTCTAGTTCAATGTCAACCCCTTCCATGTGTGCAGAGCGCACCAAACACTTAGATCTCCGCCGTAACCATGAATAGGTAGACTGGAAGGTTAAGGGTATCCTCGTGATCTCTTGCTTTTGTGCCCCCTCCTAAACATGTTGGAGAGCAACACCATTCTGTAAAAACAATATGACCCCATTTCTAAAGCAATATCCATGCTAAGCCAGTCAGCTGTTAAATATATCCAGCAGTTTGCATTATGATGAAGCTAAGCCAGAATTTCAATTATTTTCTGGACACATTTAAAATTATAATACTTTACTGGGTTCTCGTTAGAGTTCATCCAGATTACTCAAACCGTCGCATCAATCTCTTGCAACTGCTAATGCCTTGCAGATGCGCAAAGTTAGGCAAAATAAGCGAGTGGCCAGGGTAATGACCTTCATGCTGACACTGCTTCGAGGCATCTCTGTCCCTATGCATTCCGATGGCTTATGGTCAGTGCGAGCCTCCACCACCCATGACATGTAGGTAGCAAGAAATAAGAAGTCTGCTCCCCCAGCTTCCAGGAAAACGCTCGGCTGTGTGCAGATATTCCCAGCAGTCTGTCCATTCCACAGATTTTACTTCTTCTGCCAAATGACTTTTGAGAAGATAGCCTTCACACACCCAAAGACGGCATTGCTATTTTAACACCATCTTGGTCATGGCTACAAGAAATCTGTGTTAACCTCAGCATTTCCACCCATCCACCACAACCAGCTTCCCCTCCCGTGCCTTGCCCCAGATCAGAGGGGCAAGGCTCGAGGAGAGGGTTCAGAGAGTAGAAGTGCTCACCACGCAGCACTGATGACCGCAATCGGGGCCTCGTGAAAGCCAGACACAGCGACACACTCTCCAGTAATCCCAGTGCTTACTGAGAGAGAGATAGATGGTAGTTAGAGACAGAAGACTCGCACCTTGTGTGTCAGCTAGCCTGGTATGCATAGGAGTGAACAAGAGGCCCCATCCCAAACAAGGTGGTAGAGAAGAATCAACAGCAGACGTCATCCCCTGACTTCCACCCATATGCGTGCGGCAAAGGCATGTGCATGCACGACTGTGTACTCACACACACATGCACACACACATACACACATACATACACACACATACACACATACATACACACACATACACACACATACACATGCACACACACATGTGCACACACATGCACACACACATACACACACATACACACACATACACATGCACACACACATACATACATACATACATACAAGCACACACACATACACACACTTATATACACACAATTTAACATGTTTTTAAAGAATAAGTCCATTTGCTGGGATTTATCTCTGTCCCCACCAGCCCCCCACCTTGAGCTGTGGGTCTTCCTGAAGAAGGCCTGCTCCCTGAAGCCCTTGGCACCCACAGGACTTTTGCACGCTCTTCAAAAAGCGTGGAAGACTGTTTATCATGTGAAGTGTGCCTTTGTCTGGGCTTGACTGCCTGCCCCACGAACCCTTTTCCTTTTTCAAGATCTTTTGTCGTCTCAAGTTGCCCTCGCAGTGACAGAATAGATATAAGAAAATAAGAAATTTTCTTTTCAGTATTTTTTTTCTTAATACCTTGAATTGCATTTTCCGGAAAAAAGAGCCATTGGATATAAACTCTAATCAATGAAAATGAAGTAAAACTAGGGAAGTCCTTCCTTCCATCAAACAAGCAACAAAGGGGCTCTGAAGTCACAGGAGCCAGTGGCTCCTGGGGGACAGGACAGCTCAGAGAGTTAACCCCTTCACCACCACACAAACTTCTGCTAGTGGGTGTTGATCTAGAGAGCTCAGTTAGTCAGAAACATCTATCTGAGGACACTCTATCATTAGTCGGCTGAGCAGGATTACAACCATGAGAGGACTCGATCCCATGGGTGACACTAAACATCGTTTCAACATGAGTGACTGTTTCATATTTTAAGACAATCTAAATGTTTCATAATTGCTTGGGCTATGTAGTGAATTCCGGGATAGTCTAAGTTCTGAAGAGACACTGTCTGAAAAGGCCAATGTAGAGCTGAGCATGTTACGGCAAACCTGAAACCTCAGTTCTCTGAAAGCAGAGGCAGAAGGATTGCTATATAGCCTGGTCTAGCCTGGTCTATATCACAGGTTCCAGGACAGCCAAGGCTACATGGAAATACTCTATCTCAAAGCAAACAAACACTGTGTGTGTGTGTGTGTGTGTGTGTGTGTGTGTGTGTGTGTGTGTGTGTGTGTGTGTGTTTGTGTATATATGTATAGAATATATGTAATATATATATATATATATATATATATATATATATATATATATATATGATGAATATGCTGAAGAAAGCAAACACCCTCAAAAGTTTATGTACTGTATTCCTAGAACTTTCTTGTCATGGGAAAAAATAGATATTAAAAACACACAAAGGCCGTTCTGGAGAAAGTAGGAAAGCATGTGGCCAGAGAGGATTCCCGGAGATGGAACGGCTCTGCACACAAATGCGATGCCAATGGTGACAGTCTACATATGGGATGAAGACTAAACGCACATTCACATGCATAGACAGGGTTCCTGAGATCTGCGTAGGTGGGCGGGTGGTATGGAGTCCACTTGCCAGCTGTGATTTTACTCCTGGTTATCCTGCAGGATGCTGCCCTTGGGTGCAACCGGGCAGAGAGAGGGTACCCAAGCTCACCCTGCATCCGTTTTTAAAGCCGTGTGAGAATCTACAACTGTCTCGAGAGAAAAAGTTTAAAAATACATATGACAGGCACGTCACATCCAAAGTGTTTTGAATATAATTTCTTAGGATAAAGGGAGAGGAACAAATGCCGTGATAATCCATTATTCAAAGGGAAAATGCTAAGTTAGAATACATATGAGAGTGTGCATATGAGAGCAAACCTCGGCACAGCACAGAAGCCAAGGCGTGGAAAAACCTGCCTTTGTGATCAGGTGGCTCGGGATGAGGCAGAGGTGGCCAGCATCGAATCTCAGTGACCAGCTGAGTGCACCTTGGGCAACTTACCTCACACCTCAGTTTCCCTGTCTACAAAATAAGATAGTACAGCATTCGTTCATGATGTCTGAAGCCATGTTAGAATATGTGGAGAATGCCAGTGCTTTCTTTATGGGTGGTATTGTTAGAATTTGTGTACTTGGTTTTGTAAAAAAAAAAAAAAAAAAAAAAAAAAAAAAAAAAACTGGGAATAGTTAATTATTCACAGGATCACAGGATGCCTTAAATGTGGGTCACTGTGTTAGTTATTTCTGTGACAAAAAAAAAAATGCTTGAGACTATAGCTTAATGGGAGGAATCATTTGAGCTCAGTTTGGCAGATTTTCATTTGCTGTGGTGGGACCGTGTGATGGAGGGCAGCATCCTCTTGTCTGGTTGTCAGGGCACAAAAGAGAGGAATAGGGGGGGTGAGACCAGTGTAACCTCCAAAGACCCGACCTCAGATGCCCTCAGGATCCCTGTCTTAGTTAGGGTTTTACTGCTGTGAACAGACACCATGAGCAAGGCAACTCTTATAAAAACACCATTTAATTGAAGCTGGCTTACAGGTTCAGAGGTTCAGTCCATTATCATGAAGATGGGAGCATGGCAGCATCCAGGAAGGCATGGTTCAGGAGGAGCTGAGAGTTCTACATCTTCATCTGAAGGCTGTTAGCAGAACAGGCTTCCAGACAATTGGGATGAGGGTCTTATAACCCACACCCACAGGGCCACACCTACTCCGACAGGGCCACACCTTCTAATAGTGCCACTCCCTGGGCCGTGCACGTACACACCATCACAGTAACCTCAGCAGTAACCCACCTCCTCCTCAGCTTCCACAGCCTTCCAAAATTGTGCCATCAGCTGGGGACAGAGCTTTTAACCTAGGGGTGGGGTTGAGACTGAGCATTCCAGGTTCAAACCATAATAGCCATCAAGTTTTCCCTGGACAGCATCAAAGAATAAACATATGTGCCCTGCGTTGCGACTTCCCAGTTCTACAGATGAAGCCAACAGGTTGGCCACATCCCAATGTGATTTTACCCACAGGCAGTGGGTCTGACTTGGCTTGTGACCATCAGATGCGGAGCCCTGGCTTAAATGTATTTGGTCTTCTGACCTTTCAGGGTCAGGAAAGACCACCGAAGGCTGCCCCGCTGTGCCTTTTCTTTCCTTTGTCTTTCTGCTCACCTTCTCCCTTGCTTGGAGTCCACTCCATTATGAAGCCAACCAGAGGTTAAGTCGGAATCCACTTGCTGATTGTCCCACAGCATGTAGTTTTATTGATGGCACCCCTTCACAGCTCTCCTGGGCCTTGTACATAGTAGGCTTTCAATAAATATTGAGTGATGGATTGATTAAATCCATGATTGATTGACGATGGGCCCATTAGCAATGGAGAGCTGAATCCTGACAGACATTAACAGAAACAAGAAGACCAGTTCCTCTGATGGCCTCACCCCCGAGCGCCGGGAGAAAAGCTTGCCGACACCCATGCAGATGCACATCGATTCAAAGCATGTACTTTAATAACTATTATATCATTTATTCCTTCTGACCCTCAGCACACCACTGGGGGAGGAGGGGTCTCTCGGAGCTTGCCTTTGATGGTTAAGGGAATGGAAACCCAGGGAGATCAAGCACTCCCCCTAAGGTTGCAGGACGTGTGACCTGGCAGGTGTCGGACATCAACCCATTTGTCCTACTTACAGACACAAGTCACTGACCCCTGATGTTGCACGAGCCAGCTGAGAAATGTTTAACAAAGGGGAACCAGGTCTGACTGCTACAGCAGTAACATTTCAACTCCGAAGGATAATGCAGGAAGAGAGGCTGTGCTCAGCCATTCGCTTTTAGATCATGCAGTCTGGAAGGGAAACTTTTCATTATGTGAGTACTTAAACTATAATCCCACTCACACCGAAGTGTATGGGAGTCTCTAAACCCATAATATGCAGTAAAGATATGTAGATGATGTAAAGGATGAATGCACGTACTTGACAGAGCATATGCAGACGGTTGTATAATTGGGGGAAGCCTCCGGGGCTAAGTGAAACTCGATTCTTTGGGTTGGGTTGTAAAATGTTAATACATCTGAATCTGCTTCCTTGGGATGGGATGCCACAGGCTGGTGCAGACCTCAGTGCTCACAGGTCTTAAAAACAACCTGATTCTCTCTCTCTCTCTCTCCCTCTCTCCCTCCCTCTCTCTCTCTCTCTCCCTCCCTCCCTCCCTCCCTCCCTCCCTTTCCCTCTCTCCCTCCTCCCTCTCTCCCTCTCCCTCTCTCCTCTTTCTCCCTCTCTCCCTCTCCCCCTCTCTCCTCTCTCTCTCCCTCTCCCTCTCTCCCTCCCTCTCTCCCTCTCTTTCTCCCTCCCTCTCTCCCTCTCTCCCTCTCTCCCTCTCTCCCTCTCTCCCTCTCTCCCTCTCTCCCCTCTTCCTCTCTCCCCTCTCCCTTTCTCCCTCTCTCCCTCTCTCCCTCTCTGCCTCCCTCTCTCTCCCTCTCTCCCTCTCTGCCTCCCTCCCTCTCCCTCTCTCCCTCTCTCCCTCTTTCTCCCTCTCTATCCCTCTCTACCCCTCTCCCTCTCTCTCCCTCTCTTCCTCCCTCTCCCTCTCGCCTCTCTCTCTTCTTCCCTCTCTCCTCTCTCCTCTCTCTCCTCTCTCTCCCTCCTCTTTCTCCCTCTCTCATCTCTCTCTTCCTCCCTCTCCCTCTCTCCTCTCTGTCTCTCTCTCTCATCTCCCTCTCCCCCTCCCCCTCCACCCCCTCTCCCTTTTTTCCTCTCTCTTTCCCTCCCCTGACTTTCCTCTCCTCACTGCCTTAGCTTCTAACTTCATTCTTGCCAGCCCTACACCAGCTCTCTCTCCTTCTCCACCCACGCCCTCTATATTCGGCATCCAAAAAGCCAGCAAACTATCCAAACAAAACTAGTCCTACCCAGATCTTTCCCTTGAGGTGTTAGTGATCTGCTCCTGCTTCCTGGATGTTTTTCTCGTATCTTTAATTTGGGGCTTCAAATAGATGTCAGTAGTTGAGCCGTTGCCTAACATACACAAGGCTCTGGGTTCTACATAAATAAATGATTACAATAATTATACATTTTCTTTAAAGATGGTGTGTTTGCTTCCTTGCTTTCTCCTTGTTTCCTCCCCAAATCATTCCCCTTTCTCCTTTGCAGATGATGAGACTGGGGTTTTCACACTGCCCTCGTAATCATGTGTATACACACACACACACACACACACACACGCACACGCACACGCACACGCACACACACACACACACGCACACAGAGGCACCAGAGCCACACACCCCATGAGGTCACGAGGACTTTGGGGCTAAGTCTAAGATTTGGGTCTCAGCTTTGCCCTCCTCTGACAATAATTTTGGACAATGTCCCTTTATCTATAAAGAAAGACACTTTAAACACTTCCCCTGAACGGGCCAAACGGGGTACGGTACCCAAAACTCGGAGAGCAGGGACTGCTGCTGTCATGGAACGGATGTTCGGTGCACAGCCATGGCCTCCTCTCTCCTCCTGCCTCCCTAGTCATGGCAAGACCTCTGTCTACAGAGGACCCGGCCTTGTGACTTTAGAAGCTTTTTAATAGATGTGGGTGAAGTCAGGGAGCAGCTGGCAACTTGGGACACTGGATTAACAAAGAAGTTGTGATGATTTGAGGCTCAAGGGATATGAGCTGCTTTAAGATGAGAAACAGAAACCCCAGTGGTATTGGTATGTGGGTCTGGAGACTTCTTTGTTGTGGGGGCTCCCTGTGTGTACATGGAAAGATATTCAGGGACCTACTTCACCTGTCCCCGCCAGACACCTGCAAAGTCCTCCCCGGGGCTTTTCTCACCTCATCTGAGAGAAAGATGCTCACAGAGACAACCAATTCCCAGGAGGCAATAGTCACCCCTGCTGAGATTTGGATCTTGTGGGGTCTGAAGCCACCTTCCAAGGTGAACTTATACAAACACTGGTGTGACTTCTTTTCCCCAGAATTGAAGCTTCCTCCAAGAATTAGGAGAATTTGGGGTCGCGAATTTATATGTCAGCGTAGAAAACACAATTTGCTTTGCATGCACAACTTCCTGCCCCAACAAAGGACTTTGGAAAAGAAATTGCTGACCTCATACCTTCTTATTGAATAATGTTTTTTGCAAGCTCTAGGCCTTACAGAAGAGCCAGGCACACAGTGCAGCCGATGATATAATGAAGAATGCACGAGTCAGGTTATCGGCACATTCCTAGGAAACACTTCAAAGTTCTTGGGTATTTTTTTTTTTTAGCATCAAAACAAATAAGGGTCAGTGGGTCTCCCTTATGGCCTCTGTCTATTTATAATTATATTTTATATAAACACATTTTGTAGCCGTGGCAAAGGCTTCATGGGCGCACGGTGGCAAGTGTTCTTCAAAACTGCCTTTAATTATTCATTTTGCTCTGCAATATTTTATCTTCCTTTTCATAAATGTTAATCTTTATTATTGCTTTCCTGAAGGGGGAGGGGGAGGGAAATACACACGCACGCAGTCACACCTGCTATTAAGTAGTCTCTCAGGGCGACGTGGATGAATTTGGTGAGTGGTTTAATTGTCTCCTGTCTGCAGTTTTATACGGTTTCTATCAAACCGAAGGGTGGTTTTGTTTTTTGTTTTTTGTTTTTTTTCAGGCGCTGCTTATTTTAAGTGTACAAAACCCCTGTGTGTAACTCCATTGGCTGCCCTACAGCATTGCAATCTACCATTTCCCCGGGGCTCTCGTGAAATATTGATGGGGCCCTTGCTTTTGTGGCTTCCTGTGATACAGTAAGCATTTGTTTCATGTTAGCTAGGCTTGGATGCATCTGTTCAGACCTACCTCAGCAGTGACTTCGAAGGGAGCAAGCAGGACTGTAGCCATATTTTTCCTCATTTTTTTCCATCTTTTTTTTTCTTTTTCTTTTAAAACAAACCACAGTGTTGAAGGTTTACCACCATACTCATTTTCTAAAAGTCATTTTTGAAAAAGTTCAAATCTCGGGTTCCCAGGTACCAAACAAACTACCAATATTTATGGCGGCACATGCTTGTGACGATCACATGTCACTTTAGGTGGTTTGATGAGGACATAGCCCTGTCTGGCAACACGTATGTGCATACATGTGGCATGCACATGTACACACACAGGGTGGGGGAGGAGCCTGGTTTTGTGGAATTGCCGGCATCCCACAAACAGATGAGAAAATTCACTTCAGACACACCTGTTTCCAGATGTTGAACTCCTTCTGTTGAACTTCCCAGCACTTGAGATCAGGGCACCAGGGTTTGTATTGGTCCATGGTCTCTGCTCAGGCTGTGGAGCTATCTGTGGATATATTTTTAAATAGCCTTGTAGCAATCTGGTGATCTCCAATACAGGTATCCTGACCTTGCCTGGACTCACACCATGGGACTGGTGCGTGCTTGCTATGGAGGGTTTCCCTGGGCCTTGAAGGAAGTTGGCTAGCATGTCCCAGGTCTAGATGCTAGTTAGTATTAACTCCCTCCCCAATGGTGACAGCTAGACTGTCTCCAGACATTTCCACATGTGCCCCAAGGGCCAAGGGGCCAGGGGGCATAACTGCCCCCTCTCCTGATTGAGAACCTAGAGTCTAAGCATCCCAGTGTTTACCTCCCGAACAATATAAAAGCATTGGTCACTCCAGTGTCTCAGGCAACGTGACAACAGGTGGCTCGAGATGACCATCTCAGAGCATAATCTGTTGTCTGCATGCGTGTGGACTCACATGTTTGTGGAGATGCCTGTTCGCGTGTGTGCCTGTGTGTGTGGAGGCTAGAGAGCCATGTTGAGAGACCTTCCTGATCACTCTCCATTTCATTAGCTGAGGCAGCGTCTCTCACTGAACTCGGAGTTCAGCCATTTGACTTGTCTAGCTAAGTAGCTTTTTCTGGTATCCCATCTCTGCCTCCTGGATGCTGGGACAGCATTTGGAATGCCACATCCCCTTCTGAGGATCCAAACTCCAGTCCTCCCACTGGGCCATCTCCCCAGCCCAGACCAACACAGTCTCTGAACTGATGGTCCAGCACAGCCTTGACCCACTCTCAAGAGTGCAGACACTGTGGGTACCTTTGTTTTTAAGAAGGAGCAAACAGAGCAGCAACATACTGAAGTGTGAAGCCTTCGGGGCCAGCAAAAAGGGCTTGACCATAGTGGTGCCAAGGCTTTGTAAGTTCTGCCTATGGGGGCTCCTCACTAAACTGTAAAGAGCAATCCCCAGAGTGACATCAATAATTTCCCTCACAGGGTCTCAGCTTGCCCACAAAGTCACACACACACACACACACACACACACACACACACACACACACGACGTAGGCCCTGGATTTTCCTTAGCCATGGACTTAATGCTTACTGCTAGAGTATACGGCAGAGAGTCGACCTGACCCCACAGATGATGGGGTGACCTAACCCCACAGATGACGGAGTGCTCACCGGCTTCACACATTGTAATCATATCTAATTAGCTCACCTGCAACTTTCTAATCTCCACAAGGTCAGAACACCTATGTCTCCTGGTTTTGTGTTTCTGAAGCCCAGCATGGGACACACAGTATGCCTTTGGCTTTTCAAAGAAATGCTCCATTATTTAATTAAGGGGCTAGAAGCACCTCCCCAAGGCCTGCCCCCTTCCCACTATACCGAAAGCCGCTTCCCTTTTCCATATTTCTTTCTTACAATCTGGATGGAAGAGATGGGAGTGGGGCCCCCAGAACAAGGTCATCACAGAGAAATTCACCCGCACTTTGTCATCCTGATGACCCCCATCCCACAGAAACCCTAGAACGGATGCTGTCCCTTGTGTACTTATCTGAGGAAGCCCTCTCCATGCTGTGCTAACAGCAACTGCACGCAGATCCTATGTGCACTGGGGCCCGAGAACAGTGAGAAAAACTCACGCCTCTGATTGGATGCTTCCCCTGACTGCCAGTCTTCATGTATTATTTGTGGAATTGTGGCTTTCTTTATTTCTTGCTTCTCTCCTTCTTTTCTTCCCTCTGTTCGTTCTCTCTCTCTCTCTCTCTCTCTCTCTCTCTCTCTCTCTCTCTCTCACATACATACACATACATACACACAAGCATAATACACATACATACACACACATACACACATACATACATACACACATACACACATACATACATACACACATACACACATACATACATACACATATATACACACATACATATACACATACACACAAACACATACATACACACACACATACATACACATGCATATACACAAACACATACATACACACAGAGACATACACACACACATACATACACACATGTACACACACACTTGCCAAATGGCCTCTAGAAAGCACATCTGCACCTGGCACAAGCGGAAATGAACAAGCTTCTGATACTCACTGGAAGGACATCCTTTATTCTCTCTCTCTCTCTCTCTCTCTCTCTCTCTCTCTCTCTCTCTCTCTCTCTCTCTCTCTGTTTCCCTCGCTCCTTCCCTCCCTCAGTTGACACAGAGTGTGCTGTCCTCCACAAGCAGGCAGAAAGAGGCAGCCATGGTGATACTCACCTGTAATCCCAGCACCACAGAGACACGAGCGGGAAGATCACGAGTTGTAGACCAGCCTGAACTACACAAGGAGATCCTGCCTCAACAAATAACAGCAAAACAGACTGAAAGGGGGCACACTGGTGCTCAAGACAGGAGTGGGGATGAAATCAATCAAAGAAGAGATAGTTGTGAGGCACCCCTGCTAGGCCAGCCCTTGGGAGGCTGAAGAGGGAGTTTAAAGTCATCCTTGGCTCCATAGAAAGTTCAAGGTCAGACTGGGCTACCTGGAACCCTACCTCAGACCAAAAATAAAAAATATAAAGTAGCTTCAAATTCTTCAAATAACCATGGAGCATAAAAGTTAATTGCCAAAAGTAAATCCAGGGTTTGAGGGCCAACTTCACAGTTCCCAGTGCAGGGAAAGCTGTGCCTTTTGCCTGCTGCTTTTCCTTCCTTGAGGGAACAAGAGTGCATGCCAAAGATTCGGTGGCAACCTCTGTTTGCCTCTGCTGTCAGAGGATCTGGGGTTGAAAGAGGTGATTTTCCAAGTACCCGACTTCCCACACATCTGCTGCTTATTTATACTTAACTAAAGCAGCATAAACAGTTGAGGGATATCACTCACGCAGTGACGGCATCCCTGACATCCCACATATACAAATCACCAGGTGTCTGTCTACCTAGCTCTTGTACATCAATCCAGACGGCCTTCGGGGACAATCTACAGAAGAGTGATCTGACAGTGGATGGATGGGTTTGTGGAAAGAGGGGATTGTGGAAGGGCCGCTCCTCCTGGGTTGTCTACAGAGCCAGCTTTGAGGTGGTCATTACAAGAGATGGGCTTACCGCACCACACAAAGGCTGTGAGCCACCACGTGGTCGCTGGCAACTGAACCCAGGTCCTGTGCAAGAGCAGCAAGTGTTCTTAACAGCTGAGCCATCTCTCCAGCCCATTACTGAGCATGACTTAATGCCTGGCAGGTGTCCCTTCTGTAGTCTTAAAAGGTTCTTAAGCCAAACATGCCTGTACTCCCAGCACTTGAAAGGCTGAGGAAGGCAGACTGTCATGTGTTCAAGGTCCATCTACTCTACGTGTAGTGAGTTCTAGGTCACTCCAGGCTATGGAGTGAGACTTTGACTCTAAATAAATAATCAAATAATTAAAACAGTTACTTGGCCGGCAAGAGATAGTTGAGCTGGCAGACATTCCTCACTTCCTCACTGGCTCGTTCTCTGTCAGCCTCTGCCAGGTGATGTAGGAAACACGCTGACTCTTGACTGACTCTCAGACGAGGCAACAAAGGCCCGTCATCTGAAAGCCCCATGAATTAAGCAAGAACACAGCGTTCATTTACATACAGACGATGTGTGCTTCACCACAATCATCGTTGGGCAAGCTCTCAACCCAAGCATTCTCACCTCTATTTATCCACTCGACAGTTACAGTACTCCGTCTCTTCTAAGAAGCCACTCGGTAAGCTCTGGTACTTATATCCTACACCACGAAGAAAGGAAAACATTTCTAATTAAAACCATGACATACTGTTCTCCTCTTATCACTGAGAATTTATTTCATACTTACTGAAAAAGTCTTTTGGATGTAGCTTTTAAAAGATCTTTATAATGCAGTGTTTATAGAAAACAGAAAGATAAGCAAAATAAATTAGTGAAGGCATTCTGGAAATAGCCCAACTGCCCCCTGGCAGCCACTTTAAGATATCATTGATTATATGATTTACTTTAATTTCTGGGATGTGGAAATCTGAAAGGAAGGCCTTGAAATAAGTGAAATGACATTTTGGAAGTATGTATTGCGTTCTAGGCTTTCTGGTGGAGGCTATTATCACAGCCACGCATAACGTACTAGTCGCTCCGTGTGGCATTTAAATGGCCGCATCAAACAACTGTTTGAGGACCATGGTGGTTCGTGTCCATTGTCTAGTTGGTGGTATTTAGAGTCACTAAGAAGCACACCTCTGGTGCATCAGTAAGGATGACTGTCAAGAGTTTAACTGAGGGAGGAAACTATCCTGACTGTGGAGAAATGAACAGAGTACCAGTGTTCATATCCCTCCGCTTCCTGACGGCAGGCCACCTTAGCTTCTCACTGCCTCCAGCATGTGGGACTATGCAACCTGTGATCCAATACAAACCTGTCAGTGCCTTGAGTTGCTTTCTGACAGGCACTCATCATAGCAATGGCCAAAGCCACTAATACAATAGCCTCTTTGATGAGCACCCCAGAGCAAAGCCTGTGAATCGAGAATAGAGGGAATCCTGGCCTAGGACAGAATAAACCTCCAGGGAGATCTTTATGCCAAAACTAGAAGGGAGACTAAGATATAGACAAAGAGTGGGGGGGAAACCTATAGTGTTTTCTCATTCAATCCTCTCAGGCCATATTGGGTCACTGCTCTAACGATCCCCATTTCTCAGAGGAAGTAGGATGCAAAGAACAGAAGGTTCTTGCCCAAGAGCACACAGCTCATCCATAGCGAAGGTGGAGGCTTTGTCATCTCCAGTGAGAAGGGGAGCTACTTGCTCAAATAGGCAGGCTTAGTTCTTGCTAAGGCAGGGGTGGGTGGGGCTCGAGCATAAATCCAGGTACCATCGGGGTCTTGGTACAAAGGGAAGTTATTTACATCATAAATATCCCACTTCCAGATCCTCATCTAGAGACACAGAAGGACACAATGTAAAAATGCATCAGACTTCTCTCCCAAGCAATGAAATAGTTATCAGATGCCTGTCCTAAGGAACTCCAATAAACACATTCAATAGCCCTGGTTACATATCACTCATATTCCAGGAACTACTGCCAGAAACAAAACCCTGAGAAGAAGTAGTGACCCATCAGCCTAGAAACACCCATAGAAGCACAGCTAAAGGTATGTCTCCTAGGTGGTTTTGAAAGCCATCTACTTTTATACTATTGGAGAAAAACTAAGAGGCCAAGTTGGTAAAGATAAAAAAAAAAAATCCAAGGAGAGAAACAGATCAGCTAAGTAACATGCAAAGGACTCTGGTTACCCTACTGAGAAAACTAGAAAACTGATAGTTATTAACTCAAGTTAATTTTACAGGTCAATGGGTTTCACTCTGACATTTATACACACACACACACATACCACATACAAATACACACACACACACATACACACACACATATACACACATACACACATACATACACCACATTACAAACACACATACACACACATGCCTCCCCTTAACCTCTTGAACAGAGACCCAATATCCATAATATATAGAGTTTAACAATAGAACAAGTGGTCCAGTCAACAAATAGGTGACTCAAGGACACACAGTCAAATGAGCAGAAGAGTGCTCACCAGCAGGCTCTACCAAGGAAAGTCAAACCAAACCAAGGCTGAGATCCTTGAAATGGCATCCTCCCACTGTCAGAACAGCCATTAACCAGATAGCCAAACCCTGGCAGTGTTGGTGAGGGTATGGAGGGTCAGGAGGGCTTACACACGGTTGATGAGATTGGAGATTTGGAGATGAGCACAGAGAGTTCTCCAACCAGAAGGACTTGAAGCTCAGTTTTCTAAACTCTGAGCAAGAGGGATGCCATTGGAGGATCTTGAGCAGGGACATGTCACCTGATGGCCAACAGTGTTAAGAAGTGACCGTATGGAAGAGCACGGTGGTCAATGGGGATGAAGTCCAGTGGGGAATGCAGAGCGACCTGTAGAGTGATAGACGGACTAAGTTAACAAGATTCGCCCACCTATTTAAAACAGCTAGAAGGGAAGAAATTGAAAGCTGCCAACACAAAGAAACGACCAGCATTAGAAGTTAGGGGCTGCTGACGACCAGGAATTCCTCATCACATGTTCTCCGTACGCATGTCAAATGGCTCATCACACCTTGTGTATGTGCAACAAGTACACATGTCTTCAAAATTTAAAAAGAGCTAAAACCCCACTGTAAGAAATAAGCAATCAACGGTGCGTAGCAAGGGTGTGGTGGGCACCAGAGGAGATGAAGAGGACAACAGGCCCAAGGAAAACAGTTGGCACTTTGACCTCCCCCACAGGGCACAGCTCACACTCACCTCCCCCACAGGGCACAGCTCACAGTCACCTCCCCCACAGGGCACAGCTCACACTCACCTTCCCCACAGGGCACAGCTCACAGTCACCTCCCCCACAGGGCACATCTCACACCTCCCCACACAGGGTACAGCTCACACTCACCTCCCCCACAGGGCACAGCTCACACTCACCTCCCCCACAGGGCACAGCTCACACTCACCTCCCCCACAGGGCACATCTCACACCTCCCCACACAGGGCACAGCTCACAGTCACCTCCCCCAGAGGGCACAGCTCACACTCACCTCCCCCACAGGACACAGCTCACACTCACCCACCCCTGTAGTACACAGCTCACGCTCACCTGCCTCCAGGGTACAGAGCAGGGTCCAGTGGAAAGGAATGCTGAAAAGTTGACCACACTCTGCACAGCTGCGCAGGATATTGGTCCAGGGAGCCATGAGCTCTCTTCAAAGCTGAATTCTACCAGATTCTGGATCTGGGGTCATGGGAAATTTAACTTCTGGAAGACTAAGATTGTTCATCCTTGAAACTAGAACAAATGATGCTGTGCTCACCACCGGAGTGTGGTGAGATACAAAAAGATAAAATGCGTAGAGCACTCATTAACCGGTACTATGAAAAGGACATGGCCCATCTAATGAAGTCATGTGATCTGAGCTATCCTCACAGCAGTACTGGGTTAGACAGGGGTTTCAAAACCTAGACTTCTAGCTGGCTTCAATAGAACAGAGTCTACCAGATGTGGGTCCAAATCACACCCAGCTGAACAATGGAAGAAGTCGCCAAACCAAAATGAGAACCCCATAATTCTCTGGGTTTCACTCCCCACCCTGGGTCACAGAATGGAGCTCAGTTTGTTCGGACAGGATAATATTGAGTAGACATGGATGCCTCTGTGGGGGGAAGGTCTTTCCTATACATAGGAAAAGTAGAGATGGGGTAAAGCCACGCCCTCATCTGGGAAGGGTGAGCTCATTTGTAAGTGACTTGTGAAGGCACGTGTCATCTTCCTGATCAGCAATAGCGAGGCTGCAGCTTCAGGAACTAATGTGATCCATCATGTTATTATGTATTTAGGGGCTTTTGGAAAACGCTGTTATTCACTCAACCAACTGCGTATAAAGACTATTTAAAGCAGATTTTTGACCCAGTAGACTGTACCAGCTCCATCGATCCTCTCAATGGGCGTGTGGGGACTCTTAAATATGCAGATTATTGACACGATAGACTCTGAGCTCTGGAAAAAAACTGCTCTAGACATTGGAGTCACAAGGGGATGATATGTCTCTCAAAAGCATTTCCAAGGCAGACCCACGCATACAGTAAGCTCTGTAGCGCATGTACCTGTGGAGGGAGGAGACTTTGGAACAGGGTTCTGGTCTCTAGAAGGGGGAGTTTCTTCTGAGTACTACTTGGTACTGCTTGTTTGGGTCTGTGAATACAAAATCTTCCAGTAGTCTGCGAAATGTCTCTAAATGCCACCAAGAGCCTCAGCTTCGTGGTTCAGTTTTTGAAACAGAGTCTTGTGCAGCCCAGTCACCTCAAACTCTATGTAGACGAAGGTAGTCTTGAACTTCTAACCCTGCTGCTTCTACCTCCCAAGTGTTGGGACTCTAGGGGTTGGAAGAATTTTGTTTCATGCTGCCAGGCTAAGAACTTCTTCTGGGGACTGGAGTGATGGATCAGCAGATGACAGTTCTCATTGTGTTTGCACCTTGACATACTTGGCTTTAGCATCCAGCACCTACATAGTGTCTCAGGAACTCCAGCTCTGATGCCTTCTTCTGCCCTCCATGGTACCAGGCACACATGTATGCACAGATGCGCACACAGACAAAGCATTTATGCATACAAAATCTAATAAATAAATGTAAAAAGAATTTTGAAAATAAATGATTCGATTTGCATTAGCACAAATTCATTTCTTTAGTTGGAGGTGAGGGCCACTCATCAGACAGTAGGTCTTTTGGCAGCAAGAACACATCATCTTTGGAGAGCATGCTTGTCTTTGTGTTGCTTCCACAGAATGCCTGACAAAGGCAGTTTAAGGGAGGAGGGGTTTGTTTGGGTGCACAGAGAGAGGATACAATGTATCACCATGTCAGCAGCGTGAGGCAGCGGGTGACATTGTATCCATTGTGTCCACAGTCAGGAAGCAAAGAGAGACTAACGCTGGGCTCAGCTTGCTTTCTCCTTTTTGTTCAGTCCAGGACCCCAGCCTAAAGAAGGGCGCTAGCCAGCCTTGCAGCTGGTTTTCCCATCCACATTAATCTAATCTACATAACCCCTCATAGACATGTCCAGAGATTTGTTTCCATGGTGACTCAGAATTCCATCCAGCTGATGGAACTTGGGAGGAAACTAGGTATTTGTTGAGAGGAGCGGCCAAAAGGGGTGGAGACTGGAGAGACATGGTATTGAGGGTGACCTTCTCAATGATTGTGTCAGTCAGATTGAGGTGAGATAGACAAGCGTCTGGTGGTCAAGCTGGGTTGCTTACTTTCTTACGATTTTAAAATCAGTAAGAAAGGGAAAGGGGAAAGAAATGAGGAAGTTTTCATGTTTTGTTTCATTTTGTCAGACTTAAATGATTCATCAAACTGGGTATGGTGGTATACGACTTTAATCTCAGCACCTGGCAGGCAGAGGCAGGCAGATCTCTTTGAGGTCAAGGCCAGCATGGTCTCCATAATGAGTCCAGGACAACCCGGACTAACAGAGAGACCCTGTCTTGAACCCCATCTTCCCAAAGAATAATAATCAGATTTATTTTAAGTGTTTTGTTCAGAGACCATCCAATGTGCTATAGTCTCATTTTGTTAAATCCCCAGAGATCAGAATCTACATCCTGCTGGCTTTTCCCCAATGTGCCTTCAGGAAAGTAGGTTTCCATTGGCAGACCTGATGGTGTCATTCAGGCTTTGACTGAGAGCCTTTGGGGAGGAAGTCTGAGCTAGGCACAGTCACTCACACACTGCCTGACTCACCTACTTCTAGCATTTAAATCTTGGCATCATAGAAACTGTAAGTATAATGGCGGTCACCGGGATCTGGGGACAGAGTGCAGTGAGTGAAGGTTAAGAAAGGCTGGCTTGACCCAGGTATCCATTCTGGTGCTCCAGGTGTCCGTTCTGGTGCTCTGTTGTACAGCAGGGGATCACAGTCAACAAAACTGTGATGTGCTGACATTTCCCAATACCTGAGACAGGATCTTTCTTAAATGTGTTCTTCATCAGGAAATGAGGAATACTAAAAAGACTAAAGCTATTAATTGCCCTGATTTGATTACTACAAAACATATCTCTTTATATGGAAATAGTCCATGTATCTCCGGCATATGTAAAATTATTATATGCAAGCTTCTATACACCCAGGAGTGAGGTAAGGTGCCCCATGCAATGTCAGGGCTCAGCTGTGCGTGTATTTGTGAAGACACTCACAGGAGCATCCAAGCCGGGTGACAAGCGGTTAGCTAGTTGCTTCCTTTGCCGCCATGACAAAACACCTGAAAGTAGCCTCTTAAGAAATGAAAAGTTTACCTTGGTCCATGGTGTAAGGAGATACAGCTATTGTAGTGAGGAGGGCGAGGCAGGGCTATGAGGGGACTGGTCGCTCTGCATCTGGAGTCAGGAAGCAGACGCATAAGTGTTAATACTCAGATGGCAACTCTTTTTCTTATTTTTTTAAATCATGTGCATGAGCGTGTATATGTGTGTGTATGTTTCTGTATGTGTATCTGTCTATATGCATGTGCATGTATTTATGTGCGTGTGTGTGTGTGTATATGTGGAGTGTACATGTGTCTCAAAGAACATATGGAGGACAGAGGACAAGCCCAGGTGTCAGTCCTTAGCTCCTTTTTTAAAAGCAGAGTATCTCTTTGATGTTCACCACGTGCACCAGCTAGCCCGCACCCTTCTTGGCATCCTCCTGTCTCTGGCTCCCATCTCACTGTGGGATTGCTGAAATTATGGGCACACGCTGCTGTCTAGCTTTGCATGGATTCTGGGGATCCGAACTCAGATGCTCACGCTTGGATAGCAAGCATTTTACCCAGTGAGCATCTCTCCAGCCCCTCACGTCTCCTTTGCATGCAGCTCATGGAATGGAGGAACCTGAGTTCATCAGTGAAACCTTCTGGAAATACCACAGATGCACATAGGCTGTGTTTCTGTGGTGACTCTAAATCTGACCAAATCGACAGTAAAGATTAACCAACATACAGGCCATGTGCCCTGTCCCCGTTAAAGCACCAGGCAGCGTGCCCGCCCCAAGTCCCTGTCCTGGAGAAGAGCCAGTACCATACCACAAAAGGGAATAGCAGCTCGCTGACCTATGACCCCTCTTGTTTGTCTGTGCCCTTTAGAAGTCAAGACGGGGGAGGGATGATGAACTCTGAAAGGAGCATGCACAAAGTACTCTTCACCCAAAACCGAAGGGTCAGAAGACCCTACAGGACTTCCATTAGGCGACGCAGAGAGCTGAGGGCTGTCTATCTCCCAGAATTTGGGAAAATCGGGCCATGCAGCTGCCCAGTGTGGGTCTATCCCCAGGCCCAGCTGCCTGGGTTATGTAAGTTGCTTCATTTGAAAGCTAACCTACTTAATTAAGGATTGAATGCGGTAGGGATTCATTTGGCAACATACTGGAGCTGTTAAACATTGCCAGTCCCTTCCATCACAAACTCTTTCTATTTTCTTGTTTTATAATATATATATATATATATATATATATATATATATATATATATATATATTCAATTCAGATAAGGGCATTTAAGCAAATTCAGAAGAAATTGATTAAGAATAATGCTAGGAGATTATTTTTTTTTCAGTCAAACTTGGGAGAATAAATACCTAAAACTGAGAAACACAGCTTTGGACACTGCTCTTCACAGCTGGGTTTCTGCTCGTGTGACAATGACACCCAGGTAGGGTTTGCCCTGGCTAGGCTCCATGGGCTCTCCCCAGCTCCTTCAGTTACCTGATACAGCAGCCCTCAAGGCAGGGTCTGTGGCCATCTTCAGTCTCTAGAGGGTGGCACTGAGGCCACAGAGGTGTGTTGTGATGACAAACTGGGACAAGGCAGAGGGAGGGTCTGATGAAAGGCAGACCACTCCTTTCCAACCCTTCTGTATCCATGAAGAGCGTGGCCACGTATTCCCCTCTGGCTTGTCTTACACAACAGACAGAATTCCAAATCCCACGGCAACTAGAGGCAGCAAGGATAATTCCCTTCCTCTCCCTCAATTCCCAAAGCCTCAGATGGCCTTCATTGCCACAGTTCAAAACTATGATTGTATGGGAGTATTCCGGGGGGGGGGGGGGGCAAGAAAGTCTTCAGACATTACTACATGGTCCCTGAGAGAGAAAGATGACTCCAGGCTAAGGGGCTGAGAGTGTGTTGGGGACACACCTGGCTCCTGGAGCCACAGGTCATCTAGAGAAATCAACTGCCAGAAAATAACTTCATAAAGATGGAGAGAAACAGAAAACAACGCCTAACATTACCATTGTGTACCGGCCATAGGCACATACACTTGTGTGTGCATCCACACAGCTACACACAGAAACAATAGCAACAGCAGAAAGATCTGGAAAGAAAACAATCAGGAGTGATGGATTAAGTCCAGAGAAGGAGATAAAGGAAGGACCCCAGCAGAGAACCTAGAATCCAACAGGTACAGACTCAACCCCTTACCCAGGTGTGTAACCCTGAGAATGCCATTAACATCCCCTGATTCTATTTCATCACCTGTACAGAGAGGGAAAGTAAAAAGCAGATAGGGCTACTGTGGGGGCCAAATGATGTGCCATGCATAAAGACTTTAGACCAACAGTCTTATGAGTAGGTTGGTGTCCACAGAACCTAAACATCAGGACCGTTGTAAGTCAGGAAACAAGCACCCAGGATGCTGAGGACTCCCTCACAGTGAAGACGCTCAAGTCTCTGCTAACCGTCTTCCTGAGAATTGATGCAAGAGAGAGCAAGGTCCTGAGAGCCAGAAGACTGATGCTCTCCCCAGTCCTTACATTCAACCATATGCTCAATGATAGGACTGTAGCTCGGTTTCCAAGTGGGTGCTGCAAGAAGGAATTCTGTGTTGGTGGGCTGGTCACAGTGAAGACCACAACATGAAAAGAAAGGGCTAGGAGGTCCCCTCTTGTCATGCATGGTGGGATCAAAGAATCCCCAGGGCCAGCGTGCTCTTCCCTGTCTTCTGACTTGGCACTGCTCCATGAAACAACTTTCCACATTGGACTTCTCTGACTCGAAAGACAGCAAATACTCCTCACCCGAAACACAAGAACCTGCCGGTTCCCTGACAACACCAATTTAGCTTCTGAGAGGCAATGGCGGACTTTCTTCTCTCTTCCTTTCTTCCTTAATGGGAAATGGTCACAGCCACGAACTTAGCAAAAGACGTGGGTTAAAGTTGGTCCGTTCTTGGCTAATGCAGTTAGACGTTTTCGAGAAAAGGCAACGAGAAGTGATCATTATCCATTATCTGCATGAAATATTTCAGAGAAAGAAGCAGTGTTTGCCAAGAAAAGAAGAGAAGGGCTGTTTGACTTCAAGCCAGGCAAGAGGGAGCAGGATCACCTTCACATTCTTAGTGTGCTGGGCGAACATCATTTCAAGTGAACTGGGAAAAGCCCGAAGAAGTACAGATGGTGTGCTCTCTCTCCCATTCTTTCCGAAGGTCATTCTGGACAATGAGTCGTGTTCCTTTCCTTGGCACTAAAGAGATAGACTCATTCCCGTCTTCAAAAGAGTGATGGGCGTGTGTGCACTCACGTGTGTTTATATAGTCTGTGGAGGAGAAGGCATAAGTAATGCTATTTCACTGCAAACAGTTGTTAGATTTCATAGTCAAAGCCTGTGCGTCTCCATTGACTAAGGAAGCATCAATTCTGCTGCAATTGCTCCACTCCGGTTTTGTTTCTCCTCTTCTTCCCCAGTTGCTGATCGACGGCCATCTCCATGGCGAGGGTATTCTAAAGATAATGATTTCCAAACTGGGGCTACCAGAAAGCTTCTAAAGTGGCTTCCCTTCTCCACAGATATTTTCTCACTCTCCTTTTTTTAAATTGTCACTAAGATGCATCCTCATAATAATACACGCTGTCCTGAAACCTGAGATAGCAGAATATAATGGTTTTCTTATTCCTCAGAAACCTCCTCTGTTTCACACGCTTGCCTTCTCTCCCAATGTGAGGCCCGAGACTTCGAGAGGAGACTTTTTCCTCTTGGATAGTGGGTCAAGTTATTTCTCAAGGACTGCAGACGCTATCCTTAGGGGTAATAATGTAATAGGCTGCTCTGTGTTTGAGCGTCCCTTCTACAGAAGCTCTACGTGCATATCTCACCGGCACCTTACACAAATGACTCCACGTTAAATACCAAGCCTCACCCTGGAGGAGGCTACCTTCTTATATACACAGGCTAACAAAGCTGTCTCGTTGCAAATACCATGTGGGTTTTGCTGCTTTTGGATAAGATTTCAAAATAACAGAAAACGTAGGTGAAAA